>NC_049230.1:60935718-61171909 GCF_011100685.1 Canis lupus familiaris | reverse complement strand
TCGTCCTTTGCAACTATCTTCTCCCATTTCTGTAGGTTGTCTTTTAGGTTTGTTGACTGTTCCTTTTGCTCTGCAAAAGCTTCTTATTTGATGAAGTCCCAATAGTTCATTTTTGCTTTTGTTTCTCTTGCCTTCATGTATGTATCTTGGAAGAAGTTACTGTGGCCGAGTTCAAAAAGCGTGTTGCCTGTGTTCTCCTCTAGGATTTTTTTTTTTTTAGATTTTATTTATTTATTCATAGAGACACAGCTAGAGAGAGAGAGGCAGGACACAGGCAGAGGGAGAAGCAGGCTCCATGCAGGGAGCCTGATGTGGGACTCGATCCCGGGTCTCCAGGATCACACCCCTGGCGGCAGGCGGCGCCAAACCGCTGCGCCACCGGGGCTGCCCTCCTCTAGGATTTTGATGGAATCTTGTCTCACATTTAGATCTTTCATCCATTTTGAGTTTATCATTGGGTATGGTGAAAGAGAGTGGTCTAGTTTCATTCTTCTGCATGTGGATGTCCAATTTTCCCAGCACCATTTATTGAAGAGACTGTCTTTCTTCCAGTGGATAGTCTTTCCCCCTTTATCGAATATTGGTTGACCATAAAGTTCAGGGTCCGTTTCTGGGTTCTCTATTCTGTTCCATTGATCTATGTGTCTGTTTTTGTGCCAGAACCACACTGTCTTGATGACCACAGCTTTGTAGTACAACCTGTAATCTGGCATTGTGATGTCCCCAGATATGGTTTTCTTTTTTAAAATTCCCCTGGCTATTCGGGGTCTTTTCTGATTCCACACAAATCTTAAGATAATTTGTTCCAACTCTCTGAAGAAAGTCCATGGTACTTTGATAGGGATTGCAATAAATGTGTAAATTGCCCTGAGTAACAGTGACATTGTCACAATATTAATTCTGCCAATCCATGAGCATGGAATATATTTCCATCTCTTTGTGTCTTCCTCAATTCTTTCAGAAGTGTTCTATAGTTTTTAGTGTAGATCCTTTACCTCTTTGGTTAGGTTTATTCCTAGGTATCTAATGCTTTTGGGTGCAATTGTAAATGGGATTGACTCCTTTTTTTGAAAAATAAATTTATTTTTTATTGGTGTTCAATTTGACAACATACAGAATAACACCCATTGCTCATCCCATCAAGTGCCCCCCTCAATGCCCGCCCCCCAGTCACCACCACCCCCCACCCTCCTCCCCTTCCACCACCCCTAGTTCGTTTCCAAGAGTTAGGAGTCTTCCAGTTCTGTCTCCCTTTCTGATATTTCCTACCCATTTCTCCTCCCTTCCCCTCTATTCCCTTTCACTATTATTTATATTCCCCAAGTGAATGAGAACATACACTGTTTGTCCTTCTCCGATTGACGTACTTCACTCAGCATAATACCCTCCAGTTCCAAAAAGAAACCATATCTGGGGACATCACAATGCCAGATTACAGGTTGTACTACAAAGCTGTGGTCATCAAGACAGTGTGGTTCTGGCACAAAAACAGACACATAGATCAATGGAACAGAATAGAGAACCCAGAAACGGACCCTGAACTTTATGGTCAACCAATATTCGATAAAGGGGGAAAGACTATCCACTGGAAGAAAGACAGTCTCTTCAATAAATGGTGCTGGGAAAATTGGACATCCACATGCAGAAGAATGAAACTAGACCACTCTCTTTCACCATACCCAATGATAAACTCAAAATGGATGAAAGATCTAAATGTGAGACAAGATTCCATCAAAATCCTAGAGGAGGGCAGCCCCGGTGGCGCAGCGGTTTGGCGCCGCCTGCCGCCAGGGGTGTGATCCTGGAGACCCGGGATCGAGTCCCACATCAGGCTCCCTGCATGGAGCCTGCTTCTCCCTCTGCCTGTGTCTCTGCCTCTCTCTCTCTAGCTGTGTCTCTATGAATAAATAAATAAAATCTAAAAAAAAAAAAATCCTAGAGGAGAACACAGGCAACACGCTTTTTGAACTCGGCCACAGTAACTTCTTCCAAGATACATCCATGAAGGCAAGAGAAACAAAAGCAAAAATGAACTATTGGGACTTCATCAAGATAAGAAGCTTTTGCAGAGCAAAAGGAACAGTCAACAAAACTAAAAGACAACCTACAGAATGGGAGAAGATAGTTGCAAATGACGTATCAGATAAAGGGCTAGTTTCCAAGATCTATAAAGAACTTATGAGGGTTGTATAGGGAGGGGCAAGAAGGCGGAAGAGTAGGGTCCCCAAGTCACCTGTCCCCGCCAAATTATCTAGATAACCTTCAAACGTCGTGAAAATCTATGAATTCAGCCTGAGATTCAGAGAGACCAGCTGGAATGCTACAGTGAGAAGAGTTCGCGCTTCTATCAAGGTAGGAAGACGGGGGGGGGGGGGGGGGGGAAGGAAATAAAGACACAAAAGGCCTCCAAGGGGGAGGGGCCCCGCGAGGAGCCGGGCTGAGGCCGGGGCGAGTGTCCCCAGGACAGGAGAGCCCCGTCCCGGAGGAGCAGGAGCTGCACCGACCTTCCCGGGCGGAAAGGGGCTCGCAGGGAGCTGGAGCAGGACCCAGGAGGGCAGGGATGCCCTCGGGCTCCCGGGGACACTAACAGACACCTGTGCCCTGGGAGAGTGCGCCGAGCTCCCTAAGGGCTGCAGCGCGCACGGCGGGACCCGGAGCAGCTCGGAGGCGGCTCCTGCAGAGGCCCGCGCAGGAGGGGATTCGGCCAGGGGTGCAAATCCAACAGCGCAGGCACAGGAGCCCAGGGCACCAGGGACACAGCCCTGGATCCGGCGCTCCCCCTGGGACAGGCAGAGGCCGGGAGGGCACAGTACAGCAAGGACGCTCCTGCCCCAAGCTGAGCAGCTCAGCGGCGCCGCCCCCGGAGCATCCAGGCCCCTGCAGGCTGAGAGCTCTAGTAGTTACAGAGGGAACTGAATCCAGGGCTAGAGACCTGGCTGCCGCCACTGTTGTTGTTCCTCCTGGGGCCTCACCGGATAAACAGCTTAAACATCTTTTACTGAGCCCTGCACCAGGCAGGGGGCTGAGCAGCTCCCCCAAGTGCTAACACCTGAAAATCAGCACAGTAGGCCCCTCCCCCAGAAGACCAGCTAGAGGGACAGGGGAAAAACAAATTATTGACCAAGCAGCACTGGAAAGTTCTAGGGGAAGTGAGGGACTTACAGTATACAGAATCAGAGGGTACTCCCCCTTGTTTTTTTTTTTTTTTGATTTCTGTTTGCTTCCTGTCCCTTTTTTCTTCTTTTCTTTTCTTCTCTTTTTTCTTTTTTTCTCTTTTTCTTCTTTTTTTCTTTTTTTTTGTTTTCTTTCCTTCTTTCTCTTCTCTCTTTTTCTCCTTTTCCCAATACAACTTGTTTTTGCCACTCTGCACTGAGCAAAATGACTAGAAGGAAAACCTCACCTCAAAAGAAAGAATCAGAAACAGTCCTCTCTCCCACAGAGTTACAAAATTCGGATTACAATTCAATGTCAGAAAGCCAATTCAGAAGCACTATTATAAAGCTACTGGTGGCTCTAGAAAAAAGCATAAAGGACTCAAGAGACTTCATGACTGCAGGATTTAGATCTAATCAGGCAGAAATTAAAAATCAATTGAATGAGACACAATCCAAACTAGAGGTCCTAACGACGAGGGTTAACGAGGTGGAAGAACGAGTAAGTGACATAGAAGACAAGTTGATGGCAAAGAGGGAAACTGAGGAAAAAAGAGACAACTAAAAGATCATGAGGACAGGTTAAGGGAAATAAGTGACAGCCTGAGGAAGAAAAATCTACGTTTAATTGGGGTTCCCGAGGGTGCCAAAAGCGACAGAGGTCCAGAATATGTATTTGAACAAATCGTAGCTGAAAACTTTCCTAATCTGGGAAGGGAAACAGGCATTCAGATCCAGGAAATAGAGAGATCCCCCCCCTAAAATCAATAAAAACCGTACAACACCTCGACATTTAATAGTTACGCTTGCAAATTCCAAAGATAAAGAGAAGATCCTTAAAGCAGCAAGAGACAAGAAATCCCTGACTTTTATGGGGAGGACTACTAGGGTAACAGCAGACCTCTCCACAGAGACCTGGCAGGCCAGAAAGGGCTGGCAGGATATATTCAGGGTCCTCAATGAGAAGAACATGCAGCCAAGAATACTTTATCCAGCAAGGCTCTCATTCAGAATGGAAGGAGAGATGAAGAGCTTCAGACAGGCAGGAACTGAAAGAATATGTGACCTCCAAACCAGCTCTGCAAGAAATTTTAAGGGGGACTCTCAAAATTCCCCTTTAAGAAGAAGTCCAATGGAACAATCCACAAAAACAGGGACTGAATAGTGTCATGATGACACTAAACTCATATCTTTCAATAGTAACTCTGAACATGAACGGGCTTAATGACCCCATCAAAAGGCGCAGGGTCTCAGACTGGATAAAAAAGCAGGACCCATCTATTTTCTGTCTATTAGAGACTCATTTTAGACAGAAGGACACCTACAGCCTGAAAATAAAAGGTTGGAGAACCATTTACCATTCGAATGGTCCTCAAAAGAAAGCAGGGGTAGCCATCCTTATATCAGATAAACTAAAATTTACCACGAAGACTGTAGTGAGAGATGAAGAGGGACGTTATATCATACTTAAAGGATCTATCCAACAAGAGGACTTAACAATCCTCAATATATATGCCCCGAATGTGGGAGCTGCCAAATATATCAATTAATAACCAAAGTTAAGACATACTTAGATAATAATACACTTACACTTGGTGACTTCAATCTAGCTCTTTCTACCCTCGATAGGTCTTCTAAGCACAGCATCTCCAAAGAAACGAGAGCTTTAAATGATACACTGGACCAGATGGATTTCACAGATATCTACAGAACTTTACATCCAAACGCAACTGAATACACATTCTTCTCAAGTGCACATGGAACTTTCTCCAGAATAGACCACATGGGTCACAAATCAGGTCTGAACCGATACCAAAAGATTGGGATCGTCCCCTGCATATTCTCAGACCACAATGGACTTGAAATTAGAGTACATTTTTAAAATCGTTTGTATTTCCTTGGTATTGGTTGTGATGTCTCCTCTTTCATTCATGATTATATTAATTTTAGTCTTTTGTCTTTTTAATAAGGCTGCTTAGTGGTTTATCTATCTTATTAGTTCTTTCAAAGGAGCTTCTACTGGTTTTGTTGATCTGTTCCACAGTTCTTCTGGTCTCTATTTCATTGAGTTCTGTTTGAATCCTTATTTACTCTCTTCTGCTTGGTGTAGGTTTTACTTGCTGTTCTTTTTCCGGTTCCTTTAGGTGCAAGGTTAGCTTATGTACTGGTGCTTTTTCCAATTTTTTGAGGGAGGCTTGTATTGAGATGTATTTTCTCCTCAGGACTGCTTTTGCTGTATCCCAAAGATTTTGAATGGCTGTATCTTCATTTTCATTAGTTTCCATGAATCTTTTTAATTCTTCTCTAATTTCCTGTTCCATTCATCTTTTCGTAGGATGCTCTTTAACCTCCACGTGTTTGAGTCTTTCAAATTTCTTCTTGTGACTGAGTTCTAGTTTCAAAGCATTGTGTTCTGAAAATATGCAGGGGACAATCCCAATCTTTTGGTATCGATTGAGACCTGATTTGTGACTCAGTATGTGGCCTATTCTGGAGAAAGTTCCATGTGCACTTGAGAAGAACGTGTATTCAGTTGCATTCAGATGCAAAATTCTGTATATATCTGTGAAATCCATCTGGTCCAGTGTATCGTTTAAAGTATTGGTTCTTTGCTGTTGTTGTACTCTGTCATTTGCAGAAAGTGCTGTGTTGAAGTCTCCTTCTATTAGTGTACTGTTATCTAAGTATGTCTTTACTTTGGTTATTAATTGATTGATATACTTGGCAGCTCCCACATTAGGGGCATAAATATTCATGATTTTTAGGTCCTCGTGTTGGATAGATCCTTTAAGTGTGATATAGTGTCCCTCTTCATCTCTTACTACAGTCTTCAGAATAAACTATAATTTATGAAATTAGGATTGTTACCCCACCTTTTTTTTGAGGATCATTTGAATGGTAAATGGTTCTCCAACCTTTCATTTTAGGCTGTAGGTGTCCTTAGGTGTGAAATCAGTCTCTTGTAGACAGCATATACATGGGTCTTGCTTTTTTATCCAATCCAAAGCCGTGCGTCTTTTGATGGGATCATTTAACCCATTGACGTTCAGAGTTACTATTGAAAGATATGAATTTAGTGTCATTGTCACATCTATTCAGTTCCTGTTTTTATGGATGATTTCTTGGGTTTCTCTTTCTTTTACAGAGTCCCCCCTTAATATTTCTTGCAGAACTGGTTTGGTGGTCACATATTCTTTCAGTTTCTGCCTATCTTGGAAGCTCTTTATCTCTCCTTCTATTCTGAATATACAGCCTTGCTGGATAAAGTATGCTTGGCTGCATGTTCTTCTCATTTAGTACCTTGATTATATCATGCCAACAATTTCTGGTCTGCCAGGTCTCTGTGGAGAGACCTGTTGTTAACATATTTCTCCCCATTTAAGTATTAAGTATCTCTTGTCTCTCTGCTTGAAGGATTTTTCTCTTTATCTTTGGAATTGCAAGTTTCACTATTAAATGTCGAGGTGTTGAATGGTTTTTATTGATTTTTTGGGAGGACCTCTCCCTCCTGGATCTGAATGCCTGTTGCCTTCCCCAAATCAGGGAAGTTCTCAGCTATGATTTGTTCAAATATGCTTTCTATCCCTCTGTCCCTCTCTGTGTTTTCTGGAACCCCAATTATTAGTAGATTCTTCCTTCTGAGGCTATCATTTCCCTTAACCTTTCCTTATGGTCTTTTAATATTTTTCTCTTTTTTCCTCAGCTTCCTTCCTTGCCATCAACTTGTCTTCTATGTCACTCATTCTTCTACCTTATTAACCCTCATCGTTAGGACCTCCAGTTAGGATTGCATCTCATTTAATTGATTTTTAATTTCGGCCTGATTAGATCTAAATTCTGCAGTCGTGAAGTCTCTTGATTTCTTTATGCTTTTTTCCAGAGCCACTTTATAATTGTGCTTCTGAATTGGGTTTCTGACATTGAATTGTAATCCAAATTCTGTAACTCTGTGGCAGAGAGTACTGTTTCTGATTCTTTCTTTGTAGTGAGGTTTTCCTTCTAGTCATTTTTCTCAGTTTAGAGTGGCCGTATGAGTGGGTTGAGTCAAGATTGCCAACCATGATCTAAGTAAATTTCACCCTAGATGTCTCTGCTGAGGTCAGAGACCAGAAATTGAAAACAAAGATCAGAACAAAATAAAACAAAAGGACCACTAAAGTGAAAAACAAAATTTTAAAACAAAGTAGTACAAAATAAAGGCCAAGAATCCCAAGGAAGAAAAAAAAAAGAAAAAGAAAAAGGGGGGGGGGGACAAAAGTAAAAAGGGAAAAAAAGGAGAACAAAAAAGGGGGGGACTGGGAGTTAGTGGTGGTGACAATTTTGTAGTGTAGGGAGAATGTAGTCTACCTGAGGGGTGCTAGAGGGTAATCCTCTTGGTTCTGAGTGTATTAAGCTCTGTATGTTAGAAGATTCTCAATCCCAAATTTATATAAACAAGAAATACTTGTAGAAGTCCCCAACATTAACCACCAAAACATAAATGAGATAAAATAGGGTGGCAGAATAGGAAGGAAGAGAGAATATAATCTTGCAGAATGAACCGGCATGGTATTCCACTTGGTTCTGAGTGCATGCTGGTATTAACTTCTGATATTGTAGAACAAAATGAGGCAGATGAGACAAAAAAACACAAAATAAAAACCTGTATCTCAGATACCTCCCAAAATTAAATTGCATATGTTGAAAGGAATCCAGAAGTGAAAAATATATCTAAGACATGTAATAGTAAAAATATGAAAGTCAAAAAGGAAGAAACTTAAAAATGAGGAGGTGGTAAAATATTGTAGTTAAGGTAGGAAAAGGGAAAGAATATTAGAAATGTTTAGTCTGATGAAGAAGAGTTGTAATGGAAAAAGGAAAAAAAGGAAAGAAAAAAATTTAAAGATGGGACCCTCTATTTCTATATACTATGTTCCCTCGATTTCCCCTTTGTCCTGGAGCTTTTCAGTGCTGCTTGGTCAAAACTTTGCTTTTTCTCTGTTCTTCCAGCTGGTCTTCTGGGGGAGGGGTCCACTGTGCTGATTCTCAGGTGTGTGTGTGCCTGGGTGGAGCTGCCCCACCCCCCGCCAGGTGCTGGGCTCAATGGGAGCTGTTTACGCCATGAGGCCTGTGTTCCCTGGTGGCCCCGCCTCTCCCAGGCACAAGGTGAAACAAGGAGGAAAAACAATGGCACTCACCAGATTTTCAGCTCTGGAGTCAGCACCCCCTGAATAACTAACAGCAGTCTCCCAGTCCTCACTGGCCTAGATGCTCCTGAGCTGGTGCAGGTGCACTGATCTGCACAGCTTGGGGGCGCCCAGTGGCAAGAGAGTTCTGGCTGTCCTGTGCCCTCCCCGCTTCCTCCTGTCCCAGGGGGGAATGCAGGATACCTGGCTTTGTCTGCTTGGTCACCCTGGGACTCAGGGCCCTCTACTGCTGGAACCGCCTTCCTTCCTGGGTGCTGTGGCTCCTGAAGGTAATGGGGCACAGCCACCTCCCTGTGGAGCCAGCCCAAAGACAGAGGATTTAGAGATGCCATGGCCCTCTGCTTTCACCTCTTCTGGGTCACCTGGGACTGATCCCCAGGAGTGGGATTGCTGGATCCTCCAGTAGGAACATGTGCAGCTCTCAAAGGCATCACTCCTATCCAGGGCATTTCTTGAGATGGCAGCTGTGAGCGGGCAGCACCCTGAAGGGAGCGAAGATGAAGGCCATGGAGGAGGTCTAATCCAAAGACAATGAAAAGGAAGGTGTCCCGGGGCACCACCTTGACCTCCACCCTCTCAGTATCTGGGGCCCAATCCCGAGGTTAACCTTGACATCAGACCGATGAATGGGGAAAAGGAGCAGACGAGTTTGTCACTGACAAGCTTCATGTGACAGAGGCCTCCTGAGCAAAGACCCCAAGGAGTGGTAAACCCCAAATGCTTGTCTATTGGGTTTAATAAGGAGAAGAGAGTATGGAAGAGTAACTCAACTATGTGAGAAGGCTAAAAGAACATAAAGATTTTTTTTTAATAACAAGATCTGTTTGTCCAGAATTCTCATTCTCATGCTCAACCTCCTGTCCTTGAAAATAAGAATGTCATTCTCTCCCCTCCTGGCACTCCCCTCCAAGGCACCTTCCAGGGGCATGGGAGGCGGTGTGCTTCTTGGGAGGAAAAGGAGGGGAGTCAGCACACCTTCCTTCAACATGCTGGGTGTGTGTGTTTTGTGTGTGTTTCTTTGCTGCCATGGCTACTTTTTAAAAGTGTCTATAGTTCAGAAAAGTATACTCATTTCCTTTATATCCAAGTCTCATCTCAGATTTGTCTTTTGAGAGGAGTGGGGAGGGTGGGCCACATTTTCCTCTGCCATGGAGGAGAAGGATAAGATGAGTGCAGACCTGTGCATATTCTTTTCTGTCATGGCGGTGAGCAGAAGATTCAGATTCAGCTCTTGTGGGATGGGATCTAATCTCTCTGTGACCAATCAGGAAAAATATCAGGCAAAAAGAGGGCAAGGAAAGGTTAGAAGAACAGGGACAAGAGCAGCTATAGGGATCCCTGGGTGGCGCAGCGGTTTGGCGCCTGCCTTTGGCCCAGGGCGCGATCCTGAAGACCCGAGATAGAATCCCACATCGGGCTCCCGGTGCATGGAGCCTGCTTCTCCCTCTGCCTATGTCTCTGCCTCTCTCTCTCTCTCTCTCTCTCTCTCTGTGACTATCATAAATAAATAAAAATTAAAAAAGAAAAAGAGAAAAAAAAAGAGCAGCTATAGATGCTGGAGTTTCCAGAGCAATGATGTCATCAGAGGCACGTGAATGTCAAATATTTCTGGGGACCATGTTTATGGATGCCTTGGCGTGTAAGTCATTTCAAATTAACGGTACTACCATCTGGTCACTTTAGCATATTGTCTCCAGCTCACGTGAGCAGTGTGGTCATGCAATTATAATATGGGCTTAATGGGGGTTGGAATTGTGCCAGAGAAAGGGAGACAGCATCAAGTCGTTGAGCCTAAGGCATGTCTAAGAGAGTGACTCTCTACAGTACATTGAGACAAAAGGAGGCCAGCTGGATTTTTGTTTTGTTGGTTGCATATCTGTGGCAATGGGGTAGGTGTGGGTAGTTGCTTGTTTTCTGGACGAGGTGGAAGAACTCTTCAAGTGGAAGTATTTGCACAAGAGGTCTGGCGGGATGGGAGGGTGTGGGTCAGTCCATTCACTAAGAAAACAGGAGAATCAGGCTTTTTAAGAAATAGGCAATGGGAGAAATTTAGTTTTGTTCATCGCAGCAACTGGCAACAACAGAACATTCTCAGAATGAATTGAGTTGAGTTGCAGGAGCCAGCATGAGCCTGCCCCCACTGCCCTCAGTTTGTGTCTACATATAAACACACACACACACACACACACACACACACACACACACACACATCTGACCTTCCATTTCCAAATCCACTGGAGGACTCAGGGTTGGTGGGGGGATGGGGGAGCGGCAGGTGATCCATTCCAATGGGCCTCATTCAATCATTTCATTCAAATACACAAGGCTGCCTGTTAAAGTCAGAGCCTGGGACTTCTCTCCATTGAATGGCCTTCTTCAACTCCCCCAAACCTCAGGCTGCAGCTTCCAAGCTGCGGGGCAGGTGAGGGGAGGAGGGAGAGAAAGGGAAAAGAAAGGGGAAGGGGAGGGGAGGGGAGAGAGAGAGAAATAGGAAAAGGAAGGGGAAAGGGAAGGAGAAAGAGGATATCTGAAGAACTCACCTTATCTCGGGGCCAAAGAGTCCCCTCCTGGTTTCCTAACCCAGGAAACCCCAATAAACCCTTTGGGAATCATGGATGTGGAGAATGACGTCTCACTATAATGCCTTCCAGTAGTGGGGGTGTATCTGGGAGGGCATGGCATGGTGTGACCTGCTGAGTCTGACGGGGACTTAAACACATGACAGTGGTGTCTTAGGGTTCAGAGGCCAAACATAGGCATGGAGAGATAAGGGCGAAGGACTAAGGGAGGCCTGGCAGGGGACATTTCTGACTCATTCACCCTGGGTGAGGGCCCAGCAAGCACATTCTTTCCTCTAAAGGAACCAACAGTTTACTGGTTCTCCATAGACCTGTCCTTCCTCTTTCACCCACTTCCTAAGGGAAATCCTCAGTCTCATTTGCCATAATCACTGGCTGTTTCACAAGCCACCTTCCATCTACTAAAAGGAGGAAAGAAGATGGAAAAACATGAACCAGCCTGACACATGGCACCTCCACATGGAGGGGTAGGGTTGGGGGACTCACCAGACAAATGATAACTCTGACCCATGATCCCAGGGTTCTTGAAAAAGTGAAATGGAAGGAACACCTGGCTGACTCAGAAGAGTACTCAACTCTTGATCTCAGTCAGGGTCATGAGTTTGAGCCCTATGTTAGGTCTAAAGATAATAAAAAATGAATGAACTTTTTAAAAATTAAGTATGTATAGGGTGCCTGAGTGGCTCAGTGGTTGAGTGTCTGTCTTCGGCTCTGGGCGTTACCCCTGGGTCCTGGGATAGAGTCCCACATCGAGTTCCCTGCGGGAAGCCTGCCTTTCCCTCTGCCTGTGTCTCTGCCTCTGTGTGTGTGTGTCTCTCATGAATAAAGAAGTAAAATTTTTAAAAATTTAAATTTAAAAAATGGAATGGAAAGATAACGTGGTGAGGAGGATGCAGACGTACCTATTACTGCTGAACTCTAGGCTTAGAAAAGGCTAAAATGCTCCATTGTAGGTGATGTCTATATTTAACCACAACCTAAAAACAAAACAAGACCCCCTGTCCTTGGCTCAGAGTAAGGGAGTTCCTGGGTCAGGTTGGAGGGGGTCCTGTTGTCCACAGTGTGGAAAACCAGGGTTCAGCAGGAATATTTTCTTCCTCTCCAGGTAGACAGACATGGTCACTGATGTCATCCCTATAAAGGCAAGGCAAGAAGGAAGAACTTCAGCATTTCAAAGTACCTTTTAGGGGCACCTGGGAGGCTCCGTCTGGTTAAGCATCTGACTCTTGCTTTCATCTGCCAGGAGGTGGCATTCTTGACTCACCTGGTAAAGCTGTGGGGAGCTGTAAGGAAGGTATCAGGCCAACATTTTCCAAGGGGCTTTATTGGCTCCAGAAAGTCTATCTGAGTTTCTTTGAGCTGTCTGATTCTATCTGAGTCTATGCATGTGTCTTAAGGATGAGATTCCAGGGGCATCTGCCCTGCTTAGTCAGTAGAGAGCTCAACTCTTGTCCTCAAGGTTGAGTTCGAGCCCTACGTTGGGAATAGAAAATACTTTAAAATTTGATTATTTTTTGTAACACCCAGCATTTAACAATTCAAATGTCAAGTGATGACACTGTACCAGGACATGTTACAACTTTAGGAATTACATTTAAGTTTTGGAACAGTGACAGCATTCACACAATTAATATAATCTA
Source organism: Canis lupus familiaris (assembly GCF_011100685.1). Classification (NCBI taxonomy): domain Eukaryota; kingdom Metazoa; phylum Chordata; class Mammalia; order Carnivora; family Canidae; genus Canis; species Canis lupus. The sequence goes on along the minus strand of NC_049230.1, from coordinate 61,159,352 downwards.
AGAGGGCTTATCATTATTTGTTTGACAATGCTTCTCATGTGATTTAACATAGCAGGTAAACTACATTAATTAGTCAAGAGATGCTATTTAGGGTTTTACTTTCTGGGAATCTGTTGACAATCAATGAATGAATGAAGGAACAAGCAAACAGCCAGCCAGCTGGCCAGCCAGCCAGCCAAACCAACCAACCAACCAACCAACCAACCAACCAACCAACCAACCAACATCTCAGAAGGTTTCAAGGCACATGCCTACAAAGGATCACAGATCATTACAAAATTGAAAACTTCAGCATCTGTTTCACCAAGGTGGCCCTAGGAGATTCTACAGGAGGTTATAGAGTTATCACCAAAATTTAGCTCCTTTATTTATTTTTATTTTTTTATTGGAGTTCGATTTCCCAACATATAGCATAACACCCAGTGCTCATCCCATCAAGTGCCTCACCCTCAATGCCCATCACCCAGTCACCCCATCCCCTCGCCCATGTCCCCTTCCACCACCCCTAGTTCGTTTCCCAGAGTTAGGAGTCTTTATGTTCTGTCTCCCTTTCTGATATTTCCCACACATTTCTTCACCTTTCCCTTATATTCCCTTTCACTATTATTTATATTCCCCAAATGAATGAGAACATATAATGTTTGTCCTTCTCTGATTGACTTACTTCACTCAGCATAATACCCTCCAGTTCCATCCACGTCGAAGTAAATGGTGGGTATTTGTCATTTCTAATGGCTGAGTAATATTCCATTGTATACATAGACCACGTCTTCTTTATCCATCATCTTTCGATGGGCACCGAGGTTCCTTCCACAGTTTGGCTATTGGGGACATTGCTGCTAGAAACATCGGGGTGCAGGTGTCTCTGCTTTTCACTGCATCTGTATCTTTGGGGTAAATCCCCAGTAGTGCGACTGCTGGGTCATAGGGTAGATCTATTTTTAACTCTTTGAGGAACCTCCACACAGCTTTCCAGAGTGGCTGCACCAGTTCAATTCCCACCAACAGTGCAAGAGGGTTCCCCTTTCTCCACATCCTCTCCAACACTCGTTGTTTCTTGTCTTGTTAATTTGCCCCATTCTCACTGGTGTGAGGTGGGATCTCATTGTGGTTTTGATTTGTATTTCCCTGATGGCCAGTGACCCGGAGCATTTTCTCATGTGCTTGTTGGCCATGTGTATGTCTTCTGTGGTGAAATTTCTGTTCATGTCTTTTGCCCATTTCAGGATTGGATTGTCTCTTTGCTGTTGAGTTTCATAAGTTCTTTATAGATCTTGGATACTAGCCCTCTATCTGATATGTCATTTGCAACTATCTTCTCCCATTCCGTAGGTTGTCTTTTAGTTGTGTGGACTGTTTCTTTTGCTGTGCAGAAGCTTTTTGTCTTGATTTAAGTCCCAATTGTTCATTTTTGCTTTGTCTCCCTTGCCTTCATAGATGTATCTTGCAAGAAGCTGCTGTGGCCAAGTTCAAAAAGGCTGTTTCCTGTGTTTTCCTCTAGGATTTTGATGGATCCTTGTCTCACATTTAGATCTTTCATCCATTTTGAGTTTATCTTTGAGTGTATGGTGTAAGAGAATGGCCTAGTTTCATTCTTCTGCACATGGCTGTCCAATTTTCCCAGCACCATTTATTGAAGAGACTGTCCTTTTTCCAGTGGATAGTCTTTCCTGCTTTGTCGACTGTTAGTTGACCATAGAGTTGAGGGCCCATTTCTGGGTTCTCTATTCTGTTCCATTGATCTATGTGTCTGTTTTTGTGCCAGTAGCACACTATATTGATGATCACAGCTTTGTAGTACAACTTGAGGTCTGGCATTGTGATGCCCCAGCTCTGGTTTTCTTTTTCAATATTCCCCTGGCTAGAAAGGAGAGAAAATGAGTGAAAATATCAGTGAGGGTGATAAAACATGAGAGACACCTAACTCTGGGAAATGAACAAGGGGTAGTGGAAGGGGAAGTGGGCTGGGGTTGGGATAACTGGGTGATGGGCACTGAGGGGGGCACTTGGCAGGATGAGCACTGGGTATTATGCTATATGTTGGCAAATTGAACTCCAATTTAAAAAATTTTTAAAAATTCCCCTGGCTATTCAGGGTCTTTTCTGGTTCCACACAAATCTTAAGATGATTTGTTCCAACTCTCTGAAGAAAGCCCATGTTACTTTGATAGGGATTGCATTAAATGTGTACATTGCCCTGGGTAGCATAGACATTTTCACAACATTCTTTCAATCCATGAGCATGAATATTTTTCCATCTCTTTGTGTCTTCCTCAATTCCTTTCAGAAGTGTTCTGTAGTTTATAGGGTATAGATCCTTTACTTCTTGGTTAGGTTTATTCTTAGGTATCTTGTGCCTTTGGGTGCAATTGTAAATGGGATTGAACCCTTAAAATCTATTTCTTCAGTCTCATTGTTAGTGTATAGAAATGCCACTGATTTCTGGGCATTGATTTTGTATCCTGCCGAATACAGGATACTCATACTGCTGAATTGCTGTATGAGTTCTAGCAATCTTGGGGTGGAATCATTTTGTTTTGTTTTGTTTTTTTAGATTTTATTTATTTATTCATGAGAGACAGAGAGAGAGGCAGAGACACAGCCAGAGGGAGAAGCAGGCTCCATTCAGGGAGCCTGACGTGGGACTCGATCCAGGGTCTCCAGGATCAGGCCCTGGATTGAAGGCGGCACTAAACCACTGAGCCACCCAGGCTCCCCAGGGTGGAGTCTTTTGTGTTTTTTATGTACAGTATCATGTTATCTGTAAAGAGGGAGAGTTTGACTTCTTTGCTAATTTGAATGCCTTTTATTTCTTTTTGTTGTCTGATTGAAATGTAGCCTCTTTAATATTGAGAAGTTTTCACTCTCTTACTTAGGTAAAGACTGGATAAAAAGGAATATAAAAACCTTGTTGCACACAAGCAGCCCCACTGCGGGCCAGTCCCACAGTGGGCCACACACCTAACCCATAGCTCTCAGGGGACACGAGGGTGACTCTGGCGTGACCACAGGCTTTGAGTCCGCCCAGACCCCCTCCGGGCAGCTCCTCCTGAGGGCCAGGAGGTGACCCTCCAGCCCACGGGGACATCTCATGCTCCGCGAGGCTGAGGGCAAATGGTGCCACGGACGGGTCTGGGCGCGTGGACGTGTGTCTTCTCCACGCGTGGGGCTGCCGGCAAGCCGTTTGCCACGTTTGCAGGTGCCGCGGGCTGGCAGATGTGGGGGCTGGGCCTGCGCCCGCCCCAGGCCTATGACACTGCCTCACCGGCCTCAGGCAACAGGTCAGGTCCGACTGAAATAAATGCAAAGTCTTCAGATTTGTTCCCAAAGAATGTCTGTCATGACAAATCCCAAATTAGGACGAAGGATGATGAAGTGAGCTTCACAGGGATCCCACTGAGCAACGTGGGGACGGCCAGGGCGTCAGCAAGAAAAAATGACTAGTTGACTCAGACACGTGTGGTCTGTCAAAATCCATGAGTCCCTAATAACTCCCAGGAGCAGGAAGGCGGTGGACGTGCCGGCGGGGGGACTCACCGTGTTCCAGCCCGGAGCCTCATCCTCCACACCCAGGCCCGCACCTGCCACCTGCTCTGAGCACCTTGCAGCACCGGGGCCGCGGGACGGTGGGGGCCGCTGCGCAGGGAGTTCTGTCTGCGGTCGCCCCCCAGCCCCAGGATGCAGGGCCTAACCCTAACCCTAACCCTAACCCTAACCCTAACCCTAACCCTAGGCTGTTTCTGCGACATACACCGGACGCACCCGCACTGAGTCCGCCACGCACGCGGCCCCCGGTGTCCCGCACGCTGCGGTCAGCGGCCCCCCCAGCGGCTCCGTGTTGCCTGCAGCTTCGGAGCTGGCGGCCGTGCTTTCTTCTCATCACCTGGGACGTGAGTCCTGCGCTCCTGAGGCAGCAGACCCCTGCTAAGGGTCACAACGGCGTCACAAAGAGAGTTAGGAAGTTGGTCATTTCGCTTCATGCGCCAAACTACGGCCACTGCTCCGGCAGGCGGAGGGCAGAAAGCGCACGGGGCTGCAGTCAGCAACATCAGGGTGTGGGTGTCCTGGGGCCTGGCCTGGGCGTGCTCTGCACATTTGTCTCGACAGACGCAGTCATGCAGCCTCCACTCAGTTCCTATTTCATATGTCAGTTTAAGGTTTCCAAAGTTGAACACAAAATGGCTTCAAATATATTTTAAACCATGGTCGTTTCCTTTTCAGACAAATATACTTTTTTTTAAATTAAAAAAAAAACAAACCTTGTTGTTCCAGGCACGTAAAGAAAAAAAAGTATTTTCTTCTTTGTTCACGATCTCTTATCAAGAGTAGACTAACAATGCAAGAAAACCTTGTCGTTTTAACAGAGAGAAGAGCCAAATCTCAATGTTGTACAAGTGTACCTATAAAACTCACTTCTTCCAATCTCAGTCAGTCCTGACCATGCATACAATTCCTTTTCAAAAAGTCTCCTTCAGGGACACCTGGGTGGCTCAGTGGTGGAGTGTCTGCCTTCAGCTCATGGTGTGATCCTGGATTCCTGGGATCGAGTCCCATATGGGGCTCTTTGCATGGAACCTGCTTCTCCTATGTCTGCCTCTCTCTCTTAGCTTCTCTCTGTGTCTCTCATGAATAAGTAAATAAGATCTTTAAAAACGAAAAAAAAAAAAAAAATAGGGATGCCTCGGTGGCTCAGCGGATGGGCTCAGGGTCTTTGGCTCAGGGTGTGATCCCAGAGTTCTGGGATCCAGTCCCACATCAAGCTCCCTGCAGGGAGCCTGCTTTTCCCTCTGCCTATATCTCTGCCTTCTCTTTGTGTCTCTCATGAATAAATAAATACAATCTTTTTAAAAATAAAAATTTAAAAAAAATAGCGACGCTCACTTCAGGATAAAAGTATTTTATTTTCCCTCAACAAAATATGTATTCTCATGCCTTGTACCTCTTCTACACATCTCCTACCTTCTCACATATGGAGTTGTTTTCCTTATCGTTTTCCAACAGCCTCGATTCCATGTGGCAGACTTTTTTTTTTTAATTGTATTTACTTTTTTAGAGAGATAGCACTTGTATGAAGAGGGGAAGGGGGAGAGGAAGGGAGGAAGAGACAGACATTCTTTTAAAGAATGATTTTGTTTATTCATGAGAGACACAGAGAGAGAGGCAGAGACATAGGCAGAAGCAGACTCTCCGCAAGAAGCCAGATGTGGGACTTGATCCCAGACCCCGTGTTTGGGCCCTGAGCCTAAGGCAGATGCACAACCGTTGAGCAACCCAGGCGTCCCCCATGTGGCAGACTTTTAACCTCTAGAAACCTCAGTTTCTGGTAAAAAGTCATTAGGATCCAATGGCGCACTGTCTATTGTACCAGAATTCTTTAGATTGACAAATAAATGTATGAATATATGTCATAGTTTTTAGAAACACTGCGTGTGTGTGTATGTGTTTATAATACAATTTTTAAGAAAGCATGAAACATGTTTATTAACACACCCAAGTATCTGCAGTTTTCCTGAATAAGACAAAAGACAAAAAGAAAAAAGTGGGGAGGGAAGAAAAAGGAGAGAGGAAGGAAAACACAATGAAACAAAACAAAAAACCACCTTGGGTGACTCATGCTTTAGTATTTTATCTTATGTTGAAAAGATAGGGGAATCTGATGAATTCAACCCAATTTATCAATTAACCTAGCACAACTTCAAATTTCAGGTCACCAAAGACTTTGGAAGCTATTGTAAATGTTTACCTATTAACATTTTTTCTTTTATTTTACCTATTTGGTCTTAACAATGAAAAGTATATGAGACAGACAAAATCGGCCATTTTAAGTAGTTTCTGTGGACAAATCACAACAGGTACAATTTAACTAATCCAATAAGGTAACAGCAAAGTTGAGTAGGGCCCTCCCTCGGCCTGGACCCTCCAGCGTCAGGGTCAGTCCAGGTGGAACAAGAGCATAAGTCGTTCTCATTTTCTTTTTTGTGCCTGTTGTATAACAATACAGCAAACATGATTTCTTTGTATAAAGGTGACAGAGGAGTCTATTTCGATCACCACCATTCTAGGCTCACAAACTAACAGGAGTGCCCACATCCCACTGCTCACCCCAAGGGCTTGTAAGGCAGACAGAAGTGAAAAATCAAGCAATTTTACAACTCGAGGGGACTGGGGGAGGGGGAGGGGAGACAAAGCTGATTATCTGTATAATGTGTGATGTTGATATATCCAAAGATACGTCTTTTTAAAATAAACCAACAACTTTGAATTGGCTTGAAAGCCATATGTTGCCCCTTTGTCCACTAAAAAGTCAATTGATTTGTTCCCCACTCCCACTGTCAGGCTTCCCGTGGGCAGTTTAAGTCCAGGAGAGCCCCAGCCTCTTCCTGCTTGCTGATTTGGGAGGTACTCCAATGTGAACCTCAGAAGGAGGTGGCCCAACAGCTTGGAGTGATTTTTGCTCCTTGATGGGGGTGGGAAGGTGGAGGGGGCAATGGCGCTGGAGGCACCTGGGGTGGCAGAGTTGACCTGACCACTCCAGCCACAGGAGTGGTGCAGAAACAGGGGGAGGGGGAGGAAGAGGGGAGGAGGAGAGGCTGGGGAGCTGCCAGCAAGGCCTGAGGCAGATTTAGTTTTTGGTATTTTTTAAAAGATTTATTTATTCATGAGAGACACAGAAAGAGAGAGAGAGAGGAAGAGACACAGGCAGAGGGAGAAGCAGGCTTCACACAAGGAGCCCAATGTGGGGCTCGATCCTGGATCCCAGGATCACACCTGAACTAAAGGCAAAAGCTTAACTGTTGAGCCACCCAGGCATCCCAAATGTAAGGAATTTCATCCCAGATCATGGGAACTTGTAAAACACTGGGGCTCATCTTTATCTTTCTGAGCTGTATGGTGCCCAATTTTTACCCATGCCTGCCTTTCAACTTATGAGCTACAGTTCCTTTACAAACTGTTGTTTGCAATGGCATCTGGAGGCAGAGGAAACTTCTTCCACATAGAACACATATGGATACATGGACACAAACAAGATGCCAATGAACTCTAGCCTTTGTCTCACTCCTACTTGTGGAGAGGTCATGAAAGACCCAATGTTCCAATCTCCCCCTTTAATGAAAACAACTCCAGTTGCCAGGTAGCGTGACCCCATATGGATCCCATCCATCCGTTGTTTTCCATTTCCAATCAGAACAGGGCTGGTTTCATGCAAAGATACCAAAAGCTGTAGCAACAAACCAACCAAATACCAGAGTATCTCCTCAACGGAGCTGAGAATTGGTTCCTCCCCAAAAGTTGGCGCTTTCCTGATGGAACCAGAGGGCTTCTTAGGTTCTGGTCCCTTGGATGGTCTCATTGTCGGCTTTCTCTAATCATAGACAGCATTCAGGCATGTCCAAAGAACCCCATTCGGGCCATCAGGTTATCCTTCCATGTGTCCCAGGTAAGCGAGCACTTGCAAGTATAGGCCCCCTAAGCATCATACAAGTAGGCTGCTAGAGTTTCCTATGGGTGGCAGGGGGTCATGCTCTCAACCTTCAGTGCAGGGTTTTATAGGGTCTGGGTCGGTTCAGTCTGGTTTTCTGCATGCGTGTGGATGTGCGTGTGTGTGTGCATGTGCATTCTCCATAAAGAGCTGGGGTGTCCTCATGATGAAGGACATTGTAGAAAGTGGACAGTTTATTTTCTGTTTTTGGTATGTGCAAGGCATAGGACTTGAACCTTATGGGCACCAGGAAGGTTTTCTTTTGTTTTCTCATCCTCAGGTTTGCCAGGTTCCTTTTTAATGACCTGTTGATTGAAAAAAAAATTTTTTTTAAGATTTTATATTTATGCAATCTCTACACCCAAGGTAGGGCTCGACCTCACAACCTGGAGATCAAGAGTCCCACAGTCCCCCAACAGAGCCAGCCAGCAGCCAGGCACTCCTTGATCAATTTTATTTGTTTATTTGTTTGCTTCCTTCCTTGCTTGCTTATTTATATATTTATTCATTCATTCATTCATTTTAATTAATCAATCATTCATTCATTTTTAAAAGATTTTCTTTTTTTTTTTTTTAAGATTTTCTTTATTCATGAGAAACACACAGAGACAGGCAGTGACAGAGGCAGAGGGAGAAGCAGGATCCCCACGGGGAGCCCCATGGAGGAGTAGGCCCCAGGACACTGGGATCACTACCTGAGCCCAAGGCAGATGCTCAACACTGAGCCACCCAGGCATCCCTGTTTCCTTATTTTTAAAGGAAGCATACAGGCAACATGTGTTCAGAGGGACAGAAATAGAGCCCGCATGCTGAGGTTTTTCTGAGCCATTTGGACCTGGGTCGGTGTGAAAGCCAAGGGAGCAGGGCCCAGAAATGTTCAAGGCTGAGAATTTCCTTCCTCAGTATTCATTTCACAGATGCTTTATTTGAAAGTGCCATTGTATGGCAAACACATTTCTATGTTTGAGATACAGCAAGAACCAGAGAGCTAAAGTTCCCAACCTCACTACTTAGAGTTGCAAGTTGGATGCAGAGATAGGAAGGCAGGCAGGGCCAGAAAAACAGCACTCCAGTGAGTCCAGATGTGACGAATATGGGATCTCAGGGCAGATGGGATGCAGTCTTATCTGGATCCACCTGGGTCAACATCATTTCCTGTACACACGCACGCACTCCAACAGCCAAAGAAGGGCCTTGGGGATGTTTTCCTCCTCCTCCCTGGGACAGGGACATCTGTACTGCTAGGGGGTACACCACCCACCCACCGCCACTGCCGCCACCCCTCCACCCCGCAGCCTCAGATGCCGCTACTGCCTTCCAAACCACCCAGGCTGCACCAGTACCAGTTCCAGTTCCGGTTCTGGTTCCAGCCACTACCCTAGGCAAGGGTGAACTTGGAAATGTCATCCAAGGTGTCCTGCAGCCCTCACCCCCAAAGACTCAGGACACCGGACACTGGGAGCTGTTCCTGATTGGATATAGAAATGTCCGTAAATTGAAACCTGTCCTTCCTGCACCATCTTCCATGACCTGGCACCGTTTGCAGAGAGAGACCCTTTCTCTCACCATCACCACTACAGCATACAAAGAGAGTCCTCAACACAAGAGTGATCAAATAAAAATTGGTCCCATCTTACCTATTCCCTAGACGGGTATCATAGGATGTGTCTAGAGATAGAAGTAGAGCATGAGGTTGTGTGTGGGAATGATGAACACGCAGGACTGTGGATGACAAAGGTGAGTAAGAGGGTTGGACTAGGAACTCCTGAGTGGCTCAATGGTTGGACGTCTGCCTTCAGCTCAGAGCGTCATCATCAGGTCCATGGATCAGGTCCCACACTGGGCTCCCTTGCAAGTAGCCTGTTTCTCCCTGTGCCTAGGTTTATGCCTCTCACGAATAAATACATAAAATTTTCCTTTACCATATGATCCTATCAATAGATGCAGAGAAAGCACTTGACAAAATACAGCATCCATTCCCGATCAAAACTCTTCAGAGTGTAGGGATAGAGGGAACACTCCTCAGCATCTTAAAAGCCATCGAAGAAAGGCCCACAGCAAATATTATTCTCAATGAGGAAACACTGGGAGCCTTTCCCCTAAGATCAGGAACAAGACAGGGATGTCCACTCTCACCACTGCTATTCAACATAGTACTGGAAGTCCTAGCCTCAGCAATCAGGCAACAAAAAGAAATAAAAGGCATTCAAATTGGCAAAGAAGAAGTCAAACTCTCCCTCTTTGCCGATAACATGATGCTGGGCATAGAAAACCCGAAAGACTCCACCCCAAGATTGCGAGAACTCATACACCAATTCGGGAGTGTGGCAGGATACAAAATCAATGCCCAGAAATGAGTGGCATTACTACAGACTAACAATGAGACTTTTTTTTTTTTTTTTTTTTTTGCTCTATGAACCTATTTTTGGTACTTTATTTTAACTAAAAATTCTATCCTTTGATAGAATTTGCCAGATTTTTTAAAAAGAGAAATGGTTTCAAATCTGCCACTAAGCAGTCTATTTCTAGCATAAATTTCACTTATCATTACATGATAGGAGTAGCTATGTTGCTCAAAAACACATAATCCTGATATATAACATAATTATTTTATAACTGTCTGTTATCACACATTTATTGTCTATATACCCAGCACAGGGAAGGAGACAGTTTTAAAGAAGGCGGGAGGGGAGAGATTGCTACTGTCAATCTTTGAAGACGCTATGTAGAAAGTCAAAAGAATTCTAGATTACCAAACAATCTTGAGAAACTGAACAGTAGCAAATGGCAGATTCCTCTGCTTTCATCTTCAAGAGGGAAAAAAAAGCCACAATAACAAATTTAACTGAAAGAGATTTTCAAACTCAATACAGAATATAATATAATACTACCTGGTACATTATAGACCTGATGGAGATATACATACAAAAAGAATGAATATGATTATGGTCAAATTCAACTTAAAGTTTAAGCAAAGTCCCAAATTTAAAGATATTAAGGAGTCAATCCCATTTACAATTGCACCAAAAAGCACAAGATACCTAACCGAAGAGGTAAAGGATCTATACCCTAAAAACTACAGAACACTTCTGAAAGAAATTGAGGAGGACAAAAAGAGATGGGAAAATATTTCATGCTCATGGATTGGAAGAATTAATATTGTGAAAATGTCAATGCTACCCAGGGCAATGTACACAACCAATGCAATCCCTATCAAAATACCATGGACTTTCTTCAGAGAGTTGGAACAAATCATCTTAAGATTTGTGTGGAATCAGAAAAGACCCTGAATAGCCAGAGGAATATTGAAAAAGAAAACCAGAGCCGGGGGCATCATAATGCCAGACTTCAAGTTGTACTACAAAGCTGTGATAATCAATATAGTGTGCTACTGGCACAAAAACAGACACATAGATCAATGGAACAGAATAGAGAACCCAGAAATGGGCCCTCAACTCTATGGTCAACTAACAGTCGACAAAGCAGGAAAGACTATCCACTGGAAAAAGGACAGTCTCTTCAATAAATGGTGCTGGGAAAATTGGACAGCCAAGTGCAGAGGAATGAAACTAGACCATTCTCTTACACCATACACTCAAAGATAAACTCAAAATGGATGAAAGATCTAAATGTGAGACAAGGATCCATCAAAATCCTAGAGGAAAACACAGGAAACAGCCTTTTTGAACTTGGCCACAGCAGCTTCTTGCAAGATACATCTATGAAGGCAAGGGAGACAAAGCAAAAATGAACAATTGGGACTTAAATCAAGACAAAAAGCTTCTGCACAGCAAAAGAAACAGTCCACACAACTAAAAGACAACCTACGGAATGGGAGAAGATAGTTGCAAATGACATATCAGATAGAGGGCTAGTTTCCAAGATCTATAAAGAACCTATGAAACTCAACAGCAAAGAGACAATCCAATCCTGAAATGGGCAAAAGACATGAACAGAAATTTCACCACAGAAGACATACACATGGCCAACAAGCACATGAGAAAATGCTCTGCATCACTTGCCATCAGGGAAATACAAATCAAAACCACAATGAGATCCCACCTCACACCAGTGAGAATGGGGCAAATTAACAAGACAAGAAACAACGAGTGTTGGAGAGGATGTGGAGAAAGGGGAACCCTCTTGCACTGTTGGTGGGAATTGAACTGGTGCAGCCACTCTGGAAAACTGTGTGGAGGTTCCTCAAAGAGTTAAAAATAGATCTACCCTATGACCCAGCAATTGCACTACTGGGGATTTACAGATGCAGTGAAATGCTGGAACACCTGCACCCTAATGTTTATAGCAGCAATGTCCACAATAGCCAAACTGTGGAAGGAGCCTCGGTGCCCATCAAAAGATGAAAGGGTAAAGAAGACGTGGTCTATGTATACAATGGAATATTCCTCAGCCATTAGAAAAGGCAAATACCCACCATTTGCTTCAATGTGGATGGAACTGGAGGGTATTATGCTGAGTGAAATAAGTCAATCGGAGAAGGACAGACATTATATGGTCTCATTCATTTGGGGAATATAAATAATAGTGAAAGGGAATAGAAGGGAAGGGAGAGAAATGGGTAGGAAATATCAGAAAGGGAGACAGAACATGAGAGACTCCTAACTCTGGGAAACGAACCAGGGGTGGTGGAAGGGGAGGAGGGCGGGGGGTGGGGGTGAATGGGTGACGGGCACTGAGGGGGGCACTTGACGGGATGAGCACTGGGTGTTATTCTGTATGTTGACAAATTGAACACCAATAAAAAAATAAATTTATTATTTAAAAAAAAGGAATATAAAAAATAGTGAAAGGTATTAAAGGGTAAAGGAGAGAAAATTAGGGGAAATATCAGAGAGGGTGACAGAACATGAGAGACTCCTTACTCTGGGAAATGAACAAGGGGTAATGGAAGGGGAGGTGAGCAGGGGGGATGGGGTGACTGGGTGATGGGCACTGTGGGGGGGCACTTGACGGGATGAGCACTGGGTGTTGCACTACATGTTGGCAAATCATACTTCAAAAAAAATATGAAGAGAAAAAAGGATCTATGGCATTCTAGAGGTATTCCAGTCCATTTTAATCGCATCTCCAAACCTACTGGGGAGATAGACCTAAACTCCTGGATGGAGAGGGTATCTGGTGAGGAAGGCCTGTGTCTCAGAATTAAGTCCAGCTCATTTCATTGCACCTCCACAGCTGCTGTGAAATCTTCATAAGGTCTAAATCGCCTATGTGAGAGGCCTTGTGCAGAGCTTCCCTTAGGGAAAGGTTTGTCATCAGAGCTAAAAACTGCTTTCTCTTGCCCCTCCAACCCGGCTGTGGACATTGGGTTTCAACTCCCTGATGTGGAAAGCTAGTGGGAAGTTTCATTCTAGGATGGCTTGTCACCAACAAGCTGTGTAGCACATTTTAAGTCTCCCCCAAACATACTGTCAGCTGGGTTTTAAAGCCCTTAATTGACCACTGGAAAACTGTCCTCGAGGGAAGCTTGTGCCCATGGTTCTGAACAGTGACATCCATTGGGCCTCCTGCTGATTTTTGAGCAATGGCCTACCCCCCACAAGGCAGAAGCTAGCTGAAATTTCTGTCATAGAACACCTGTGTCACAGAGTACACTGTATCGCCTTGTCATTGCACCTCCACACCAGCCTTTGAGAGAGATTCTAACACACTCTGGTGGTAGGCTACTTGCCAGCTGCAGGCCAGAAGATTCTTTCACAGTATTAAATATTAAATACCTGGCCTTTCCACTGTGCCAACGCAACAACGTGTGGCATTAGCTTCTAATGTCCTTCAGGAATGAGTGCTTGTTGAAAGCACATCTGGGAAGGCTTGGTTTTCAAAGTGAAGTAGACCAGCTTTCCACTGCCCGTAAGCAACCCTTGGAGAAGGGGTCTCTACCTTCTTTCTCAAGAGGCTAGTGGAAACCTGCATTCAAGGATCTGTGGTGTCATAGAGGCCCGCCAGCCCATATTTACCACACCTCCAAACCTGTCATAGATATAGATTTGAACTCCCTTGATAGAGACACTAGCTGGCCAGGAATGAGTGAGTCTCACAATTAATGCCAAGTCATTTCCATTGCGCCTCCAACAGCTGCTGTGGATGTAGGGTCTACCTCACCTATGTCAGAGGCCTAATGGAGATCTTCCCTCAGGGAAATCTTGTTCTTCATATATAAGTAGACTGCTTGCCCTTTGCACTGCCACCACTGCTGAGACAGATGCTTTAAACTCCCTGATGTGAGAAGCTTGTCAGAGAGACATTCCAGGAAGGCCTAGGTCCTTGGGAGGTGGATAGTGCCTTGCAGGGCCCCTCCAAACTTCCTGAGGAGCTGCTTCTCAAGCCCTTCCTGGAGAGGCCAGTGGAAAGCTGCCGTCACAGGACGCTTGGGCCCAAAGTTCAGGTCAGTGAGTTCCATTGGAACTCCGGCCTAAAATGGTGCCAGTGCCTACCTCCCACCTGGAAGGGGCTAGCTGAAAGTTTCACTCAAGGATGGCAGGTTCCTCTGCATTCAGGAGGTTGCAGGGTCATTTCACTTCCACAACCATTGTGGAGAGGGTATGCTAACTCACCCTGGTGACAGACTCGGTTTAAGCTGAAGCCAAAGTGGGGAGCCATTATCCAAAGGATGGGCACTTTATCCAAAATCCTCCACTGAAATGAAGGGCGTTACAGGGAAACGCTCCCTACTGGAAGAAGCGTGGGACAATCTGTGTGGGGAAAAAGTGCATAGAAGGCTCTTTCCAGGGATGTTTTCCATTATGAGGGTCAGAGTAAACAACAGGCAGAGGAAACCAGTCAGGTCTCAGACTAAACACACGACTAACTGTTGCTCCAGCCATCACAGACGGAACAACCTGTCCTCTGCAGTACCTCTTATGGTGCCTCTTCCTGAATCCCCTTCAGGAAATCTGAAGCCTGGATCCAGCCAGCTCTTCCTTGCCGCCTGGCCCAGGAGTCACCATGCCAGCGTTTTCCCAAGAGATATACGGTAAATGAAGTGTCTGCACTGCCCTGGGAGGGCTCTCTAGGTCCACCCGCGAGGCCAGCCCCGCTCCCTCCTGCCTCTGCGCTGTCACCTGGAATCCTAGAGAGAAAACCCCAGCCGCAGCCCCTGACAGCCAGCCATGGCCCCCATGAGGTTCTGCCAAGAACAGGAGCAAAATAAAGCAGAACTTACAGTGAAGTCCCTGAGCCAACACCCCACCAGCTCCTGCTTCTAGAGCAGGGAGAGCAGGACTTTGTCTCCCTCCAGAACTACTGGGGGCACCAGCAAGAGGTTAAGGGGAGAGCCTGCTTCCTCCCCCAGGTGGGTCCATGCCGGAGCCTGCTCCTGCTCCCACACAGCTCCCCCAGTGACCCCGACCAAGCCCAAGTAAATCATTCCAACATTTCACATACCTCATCATCTGCTTCTCTCCCCGCAGAGTAAAAGGCAAAACAACACAGTTCTATTGAGCTCCGCTCTACAGAAGGAGGCTGGGCTGGAGGAAGGGAAGGTGCTGCCCTCCAACTCCTGTCAAAAGAATAAACAGCTGTTTCAGGAAGAGGGGGGCAGAGAGATCCCACAGCAGCCAGGGGCTTTGTTCCTCGCTGGCCCTGGGAAATGGGCTGTTTATCAAGGCCTGTTGACTCAGAGCTACATGCCAAGGCAGAGATGTTTCTCTTTGGGCCCACAAGCAGCCAGGCCTCCCTAACCAAACGAAACTACAGGCCCAAACTAGGCCTGGTGTTGGGGGAGGGGAGGCCACCACCCTTGAGAGGGACACACTGGCTGCCCACGTCACCCACTCCTTGGCAAAAATGGGAACTGTTCTGAGCCCAGACATCCCCAAGTGACTACTAGAAGGAACAGCCGATGGAGGAGTCTATTAAAAAAAAAAAAATGCAGGGTGGGTGGGAGAAGGGGAGAGAGTCCTCAAGACCCTTGTCAAAATGCTATCTAGATATTCCTTAAGGTGAAGCCTCCCCTCCACATCTTTTGAACTTCAGAAGTTGTTTTGTTTGAACGCTACTTTTATAGAATGTTATGAGATACGAGATCTCCCGCATGGAAACCCCGAGCTATAAGAACTTTAAAAGGTCACCGAGGCCCAACCCTGCTCTTTGGCTGAATAATGCTTAACCCTTCCCACACCCACCTCCTGCTCCTAAAGATAGAATTGTCCAGCTGGAAAGGACCTTAGAGCAGTGGATTTTCAAATGTCGAACAGCTAAAACTCTTAATGAGAAAAAAACCACAGGAAGTCCTTCTCAGAACCCCACTAAGCAAAACAGAGCACACAGAGTGCCTTGGCTGAAGCAGGGAAGTGCAGCTCAAAGCAACCCCCCACCCCCACCCCATCTCAGCCCTCCGGAGGGGTTCCACATGCCTCCTGGGTGGACAGTCTGGAAACCCCAGACTTAGGAGAGGGATCAAAGTCCAGGGGCCCCGCCAAGGGATGCCTAATCTTATAGCTGTTCTTAACAAAATTTCATACCCCTTCCTCTGGGGACACGAGCTGGTTGGCCATGGTGTTAGGGTCTGGAAGTCCCAACAACGTGCTTAAATCTAGGAAAGCTGAACAAAAGGTGTGCTTGCAACCCAGTCACCATGCTCTAGATCTGGACGCAAAAGAAAAATGTCTGTAAGCTCACCAAGAGACACGGACTGGAACATTTGTAACACAGCAAAAACTGGAAACAACCCCAAAGCCCATCATCGGAGCAGATCAGTCCTGTCCTAGTGGGACGCCATACATGACAATGAGAATGAGCCAGCTGCAGCAGCTAACAACAGCATGAGTGTCATGTACGTAATGTAGAAAGGAAGAAGCCCTGGATGAGTTCATTTATTTAAAAATCAGAAACAGTCAAAACCAATCTGTGGTGCTAGAACTCAGGATGGGAGTGGCTGAGACTCGGAAGGGGCCCAAAGGAGTTCCTGGGAGGTTGGTCATGTTGCTTCTTAGGCCGGGTAGTGCTTGCAAGGCACGTCCACTTTGTGAAAATTCATCACGAATGTGTCTTTTCCATGTGACTGTTAAGAACAAAAGTGAACAGAAAACTTTCTTCTGAAAGCTGCCTTCTCTTGGGCATTCTATCTTCTCCAGCCCCTGGCTCAAGGGCCAGAGGATTGTGGGCGGGCCCTACCTTTTCCTTCTATTGGGTTCCCCATCCCAATACCAAGCACCACCGAGCACATCACTAGGGGTCCAGGGATGATCTGTTGCATTAAATGATCCAGATGTCTGGAGCGATGGTCAATGTGAAATGGAAAGATAACAGAGGCTGGACACTAAGATAAACTGGTCCTTTTCGCAAGCAAGCACCTCTCTCAGGTCACAGGGGTCTCCCACGTTACAATTTACAAAACAGCCTCTCTTGGTGATCCTCGGGATCACCTACAAAGTGGTCAGAAAAGAGGGAGGCTCTGGGAGCCTCAGTGATTTGCTCAAGGTCGTCGGCTGGTGAGTCTAATGCTGCTCTTTCTTCCCTAGCTGCTTCCAGGGGACGCTCTGCAGGCTTGTGCATACATGAAATGCTTGTTTCTCAGAGTTAAGGACAGCCCATTTCTAGTGCTCCTTCACACTTACTGTTGATATAGGTTCTAACCCCCTTATGTAAGAGGCTAGCTGAAAGCTGCATTCTAGCAAGAGTTATTTCCCAGAGAGATATTCAATGCATTTTTACTGTCTTGCTTAACTATTGTTGAGATAGGTTCTAAGTGCCTTTATAGGAGAGGCCAGTTGAAAGCTGAGTTCAAGAAATCTTTGTGTCATAAAGTTAAGTTGATGGCAGTTCCATCTCACCCCCACAACTACTGTTGACCTGGAATCTAACTCCCTTTTTGAGAGGCTACTGGAAAGCTGCATTCATGGACTTTTGGTTCTCGTGGTAAGTAGATCACATTTCTATTGCGCCTCCACACCTACTGTTGAGTTAGGTTCTAACTGCCTTACATGATTAGCTGGTTAAAGGTGCATTCAAGAAACATTTTTTTCTCAGAGTTCAGTATATAGCATTTCCATTGCACCTCCACAGCTACTGTTGAGATAGATTCTAACTCCCTTATGTGAGAGGTTCCATGAAAACTGCATTCAAGGAACACTTGTTCCTCAGTGTTAAGTACATCGCATTTCCACTAGGCCTTCACAGCTACTGTTGAGATCAAATCTAACTACCTTATATGAGACGCTAGTTGAAAGCTCCAAAAGAGGAAAGCTTGTTTCACAGATGTTAAGGACATCGCATTTCCTTTGTCCCCCACAACTACTGTTGAGATAGGATCTAATTCCCTTATGTGAGAGGTAGTTGAAAGCTATAGTCAAGGCACACATTTTCCTCTGTTAAGGACAGCCAATATATATATATATTTTTAGATTTTATTTATTCATGAGCTACACAGAGAGAGAGGCAGAGACACAGGCAGAGGGAGAAGCAGGCTCCATTTAGGGAGCCCAATGTGGGACTCGATCCTGCTGAGCCATCCAGGCATCCCAAGGACAGCCCATTTCCATTGGGCCTCGACAACCACTGTTGATAGGTTCTAACTCCCTTATGTGAGAAGCTACTTGAAGGTTGAATGCAAAAGAAAAAAATAGTTGCATTCAAGAACCGCTTGTTTCTCACAATTAAATACGACCCATTTCCATGCACCTCCACACCTAGTTTTGAGATAGGTTCTAACTGCCTTGTATGAGAGAGCGTTTGAATGAGGCATTCTCGGAGCACTTGTTTTTCAGAATCAAGTACAACCCAATTACCTTGCACCTCCACACCAACATTTGAAATAGGTTCTAACTCTGTTATATGAGAGGGCTTTTGAAAGCTGCAATTTAGGAACATTTGTTTCTCATAGTTAAGTACAGTGCATTTCCATTGTGCCTCCACACCTCATGTTGAGCTAGGTTCTAACTCATATGTGACAGGCTAGCTGAAAGCTGCCTTCAAGGAAATTTGTTTCTCAGGGTTAAGGACAGCCCATTTCCATTGTGCTTCCACACCCACTGTTGAGATAGTTTTTAGCCTTCATATGTGAGAGATTAGCTGCATTCCAGGAATGCTTGTTTCTCCGAGTTAAGGAGAGCCCACTTCCACTGCCCACTTCTCCGAGTTAAGGAGAGCCCACTTCCAGTGCCCACTTCCCTGAGTTAAGGAGAGCCCACTTCCACACTTATGTTGAGATAAGTTCTAACCCCCTTATGTGAGAGACTAGCCAAAAGTGTGTTCAAGCAAGAGCTATTTCCCAGAGATATAAAAAACACATTTTTACTGTCCTGCACAACTACTCCTGAGATAGGTTCTAACTCCCTTCTGTGAGACTAGATGAAAGCTACGTTCAAGGCATGCTTGATTATCAGAGTTCAAGACAGCCCATTTCATGTTGAGTCCCACCTATTGTAGCAATTGTTTCTAACTCTGTTATGTGAGAGACTAGTTGAAATCTACCTTCAAAAAACATTTCAAGGAGTACCTATGGCACATTTCCATCGCACATTCACAACTACTATTGCGAGAGGTTCTAACTCCCTTATGTAAGAGGCTAGTTGAAAGCTGCATTTAAGTTGTTACTAAGAAAAACACAGCACATGTTTTACTGTGCCCTCACAATTACTTTTGTGAAAAGTTCTGACTCCTTTAAGTGAAAGTTTAGTTGAATGCTGCACTCAAGGAACCCTTGTTTCTCAGAGTTAAAGGAAACGCATTTCCATTGCACTTCAGCACCCACTTTTGTGATAGACTCTACCTTCTGTGAAGGCTAGTTGAAATCTGCATTCAGAGAATGGTTTCTCTTCCCCAGAATTTGGTATGTGGCATTTCCAATGGGCCTCCGCACCTACGATTCTAACTCCCTTATGTGAGAGGCTACTTGAAAACCTCATTCAGGGAAAGTTGGGTTCTCAGAGGTAAGTACATCACATTTCCATTTCTCTTCTGCAACTACTGTTGAGAAAGGTTTTAAATCTCTTGTGTGAGAGGCTAGTTGAAAGTTACTTTTAAGGAAAGCATTTTCCTCAGAGTTAAGTATTTCCATTGCGCCTCCACACCTACTTTGGAGATAGGATCTAACTTCCTTATGTGAGATGTCAGTTGAAGGCTGCATTCATGGAACACTTGGTTCACAGAGTTAAGTATGTCTCATTTTCATTGCACCTACCCAACAACTGTTGATGGGCAGGAGGCCATGGAACATGTTGACTGGGCTTAGGAGGCCCTTCTGATTTTTCAGGCTGGAATCAACTGCTGGAATTCCATATCATACAATTTCATCTGGGTGCATGGGTGAGCTTTCTGGTGTCA
Source organism: Canis lupus familiaris (assembly GCF_011100685.1). Classification (NCBI taxonomy): domain Eukaryota; kingdom Metazoa; phylum Chordata; class Mammalia; order Carnivora; family Canidae; genus Canis; species Canis lupus. The sequence continues at coordinate 61,139,587 of NC_049230.1, read as the reverse complement.
CTCACAGGTCCTCAATGCTTTGCAATTCAGAGCCAGGCTCGTTGACTGCATCAGGACAGAACCCAAATTAGGTTTAGGGTTAGGGTCAGGAGCTCAGATGTCCCAATCTGGCGGCATCAGGTTGACCTCCTGGCAAGGCTGAATTGAGAGAAAGGCTTAGCCAGAGGCTCAGGCGCAAGGCTCAGGTGCCAGGGTTGCTGAACTTGGGGCTGGTCTAATCGGGCCTTTCAGATTGTTTGAGCTCTATCTCTGTGCCTCTTTCCCGAATGGCACATCAATCTGGGTGGTAGCGGAGCTTTCTGGTTTCACTCATGTGTCTTCAATCCCTCTGGATTTAGAGCCAGGCTCTGGGGTTGGTTCGAATCAGAACCCAAACTAGGGTTAGGGTTAAAACCCCAAAGACTGGAAGGACCTATTTGTCTCTATGACGGAGACCTCCCTGGAGGACTGAGTTGAGGGTAAGGCTCAACGTGAGGCTCACGCTTGCAGCTGATGTGCAGGCAGGTGCTGAACATTGGCCTGGGCTCAGGGAGTCCTCCATCTATCTTGAGCTCACCCTCTCTACCCCTAATTCGAGGGCACTTTTTCCACTGAGGGGGCTGGCCAACCTTTATGGTGTTGCTCACTAGTGCCCCATTCTTTGAAGTTCAGAGCCAGGCTTTGGGGTGTGGTTGGGGCAAAACCCAAATTAGGGTTAAGGTCAAGGAGCTCAGATGGTTGTATCTGCCCTGAGTAGAGGGCAAGTCTCCGTGTGAAGCTCAGGTTTGGGATGAATGTGCAGGGGGCCGTGGAACATGCTGACTGGGCTTAGGAAGCCCTTCTGATTTTTCAGGCTGGAATCAACTGCTGGAATTCTAAATCACACAATTTCATCTGGGTGCATGGACAAGCTTTCTGGTGTCACTTACATGTCCTCAAATGCCTTGGAATTTGGAGCGAGGCTTGGGGGCCTGGGTTGGGTTAGGGTTAGGGCCCAGGAGCTTGGACGCTCCAATCTGCTGGCATTGTGTAGATCTCCTGGCAGGATGACTTCAGGGCAAGGCTTAGCGCGAGGCTCAGGTGCAGGACTCTGATGCAGGGGGCACTGGATTTGAGACTGGTCTCATTGGGCCCTTCAGATTTTTCAAGCTCTATCTCTGTGCCGCTTTCCCAAATAGCATGATATAACCTGTGTGGGTGTCTGAGCTTTCTGGTATCACTCACATATGTTCTCAATCCATGGAGATTTAGAGCCAGGCCCTGGGGTTGGTTTGAATCAGAACCCAAACTAGGGTTAGAGTTAAGTCCCTGGAAGGTCCTGTCTGCTGCCACAGTGGAGACCTCCCCAGAGGGCTGAGTTGAGGACAAAGCTCAGCATAAGGCTCAGGTTTGCAGCTAATGTGCAGGCATGCATTGAACATGGGCCTAGGCTCAGGGAGCCCATAATCCATCTCAGGTTCTCCTTCTCTGCCCCTCATTTGAACGGCAATTTTTCCACCTGGGGGGTTGGCTGACTGTTATGGTGTCGCTCACTAGTCCCCCCATCCTTCATAGTTCAGAGCCAGGCTTTCGGGTATGGTCAGGGCAAAACCCAAATTAGGATTAGGACCCAGGAGCTCGGAGGGTCCTATATGCCCATAGGGTGGAGACCTTCCAGGAGGCCTGAGTTGAAGGCAATGCTCAGTGGGAGGCTCAGACTCAGGAATGGATGTGCACGGGGCCGTGGAACATGCTGACTGGGCTTAGGAGGCTCTTCTGATTTTTCAGGCTGGAATCAACTGCTGGAATTCCAAATCACAGAATTTCATCTGGGTGCATGGGGGAGCTTTCTGGTGTCACTCATGTGTCCTCAATGCCTTGGAATTTGGAGCCAAGGTTGGGACTGGGGTCAGACAGAACACAATCTAGGGTTAGGGTTAGGGCCCAGGAGCTTGGACATTCCCATCTGCCAGTACTGGGCTGACCTCCCGGCAGTGTGACTTTAGTCCCAGCAAAGCTTAGTGTGATGCTCCACATTCATTCACCTAGTCACTTTTCATGTTTATATTTGTGACAAATCCACCCACCCTGACTTGGCTGGAAATTCAGCCTTTTCCCGGGGTTCCCTCTGCCACATATAATGCCCAGAGGTCAGGAATAATAACCCCCAGATGCAGTTCTGGCATTTTGTCTCTGTCCTGACACCGCACTCTGGGCTCCAGAGACAAGCTTTTTCTTTCTGGTTCTTTCACTGGCACTTAATTACTCCAATGCACCACTTTTGAAAGTACTCCATAAGTATTTGTTGTTTTAAAAGTTTGGGACTCTCAACCATGTTTTATCTTCGTAATAGTGAACACGTTTTTAGAAGGACATCAGGCCTTTTTGGGGCCAAAAATGTAAAATTTTGTAATTGTTTATTCTGAACATCTTTGGGAGGAAATTCACAATCCATGACCAGACCTGAATCTGAGAAAATAATTTATTCAATTGGAATCGGAATTTTATTATTATTTTTTAATGTTTAGGAATAACTATGAATGATATCTTGAGTTTGTTCATTTGGGATTTAAATTTAAGCAAAAAGAAATCAATATTCTCTCTAAAGTTAAACATCAACCCTTTCCCCTAAATCTTTTAAGATAGATCATTTCTTTGGTTTAGGACTTAAATGCTCAATTGTCTACTCCAGAATGGATCTCAGAAGTTGAGTCCTGGAAAGAGAGTGTCCTAACTGATGTGTGGTCTTCACTTTCTTTTACAAACTCCACGTCTTCAGGATTTTTGTTGGTTTGGTTTGGTTTTGCTAGTTGTGAGATTTTTTTTTGGCAAGGATTGAAGAGTAGGAGGCACAGTGAAATGGTAGAAAAAACATGGGCTTCATTTTATCACATAAGCCCACTGTGCTGAACATGGCGCCTGTGCAGTGGCTCTTCAAATAAATCACTTAAAAATGGGAAAAAAATTATCAAAACTGGAACACAAGCAAACTATAAATATACCTGCATATGTAGATGTTGCCTCCCAACTTCCTTGACATTGAATCGCTTAACTTTAAGTAATATGTAGGATTTCATAGCTTCTCTTAGAGAAGGGAACTCTATGTTAAGCTGTTCAGTTATGAGGACTGGGCCTCCCATTGCCATCCTCTCTGCTTGAGATATAAAATCAATCAATTAGCCATTTTATTCAATATGTCTCATTCTCAGGCTTCAGTAGTGCAGACAGGGCAGCGGAAAAGGAAGTTCCTTAATGGCAGAGTTTTTCAAAATCAATCTACTCCTTGATGTCAGTGCTCCACTTGGGGGCAGGATGGGCTGAATGGCCCTGAGAGCTAGAGTAGGTGGCAACAGGACATGTTGACGGCTTACTGTCCTGCACCCCAAGTTTGGGAAATATAACTCCTTGCAAGCCTCTTCTCCACTGCAGGGCTTTGCCTTCTCTGGCACCATCCACTTCTAGCTAAGGAACTGAAGGCACAAGTTGCAGGATCTGGCAGAGTGAATGTAACTTAGGCAAAAACAGGAAGCATCTTCCATGCAAAGACCCCTCCGCTCTGGTCATTGTGGGTCTGAGGAGGCTGGAGATGACCCGCGCTGCGTCCCGCTTGGTGCCTGGATCCATGCTGCGTTTAAGCACCAGACCCATGCCGTGTGCCCCTCAGAGGTGGCCCATAGTGATCAGTCTCCTCTTTTGCCACTCTCTGCCATTTCGTGGAAAACTCACTTTGAGTCTGTGTTTTCACTCCATGCCGAACACCCACTGGACTCCAAACCTTCATCACCATGATAACCATTGAGAATCTCCACCAATCTTCTGCACAGAAGCCAAACAGCACTTTCCAGATGGGAAAACATGGACAGCAAATGGCCTGAAGCAGACTGCTACTGAAACCATCTGAGAATTGCCCAGGTGGATTGTATTCTTATTCAGAGTTCTGCTGCGGCCAAGCAACTCGATGTTGCTTTAGATTCAGCAGACACTGAAGTCATGGGGATGACCCCCACCCCTACCATAATTATATCTTGTTGCCAAATACTTCCTTAGCACCCTTTTCTCCAATACATTATCTGGCACGTAGAGAGTGTTTCTGGCTTTTTCTTTGCCTGTGTCAATTTTGTTGTTGTCGTTGTTGTTGTTCAGTTGATAGTATTTTCCCCAAACCCAGAGTAGATAAGAAATCACTGGGAATTTACATCTGATTACCATAGGTTCATTCTCCCATACTGCAAACTTATAAAGAAGAAGAGCAAGTACTTGCTGTGTTGGTGTTTTGTTAGTATTGTTTAAAAGTTAAGTGTTACTCTTCTGAGGAAGTAGCCAGAATAATACTAGCCAGGTCTCTCAGATTCAGACCTACTGGCACAGTTTAAAGTCAGATATTATTTCTAACCAAATTATACTCTTTTGTCTGCCAAGATATCTTGACAGTCTTAATATCTGAAGGCAGGCCTATGTGATAATCCCAGCAATATTCTGGGGATAAAATTTTAGTGGGTTTGTTGAGAAGGAAATACTTGTTCAAGTGGCTTTCATCATGCCACTCAGCTTCTATGTCATTTTTCTTGTCCTGGAGGATTCCCTTGAAGCACTCCTGGGTGATGTTTAAGACCTGAATGGGTGTTCCTCCAAAAATGGCTGCGTGGTAATAAAAATCCCCCTGGCCAAATGGAATGTATGCTGCAGACTCCTTTCGCCTCTCATAGGTGAACTCGTCAGGATCGGCCTTGTACCACCAGGCCTGTAGCTGAGCTACTGACTGACCCAGGGTCTCTACTCCAAAGCTATCTTGGAAGACCTGGTCCACATCCATGCAGAAGAGGAAGTCCACCTCGTGCTGGATATGGGCCACAATGTGCTCCCCGATGGTCTTCATACGCATCATGCTAATGTCCTGCCACCTCTTCTCAGGCTCGATCTCAAACACTTTGAAGGAACGCAGAGGACCCAGCTCTACCAAGGGCATCCTGGAGACATCATCTACCATGATGTAAAATATGACTTTGTGCCCAACCATGAAATACCTATTAGCAGATATTAAGAACTCCTCCAAGTAATGCTCAATGTATCTGAAACAAAGAAGAAGGGGACAAATGTCACCGATGGAATTTGTGCAGGAGTCTACGTGCTGTTTTAATCATCTTGTCTGTGTTTGGCAGTTTAGGGGAGGAATGATTTTTCCCATCCCAGACATGTTTCCCACATTGTATAGGGTAACATTCCTGGCTGCTTTCCACCATTCATTCGCTCCACTTTGGAGAGGAGGAGTGACTTACCTGCTGATTTTGGAAGAGCGACAGGGTATTTGCAGCCCTACCCCAACTACTCTCACTCTTGGAAATGGCCACCAGCCAGCTGGAGGGAGCCTGTGCTCTCAACTGCTTGGGGCCTTGAAGTAAGCCTAGGGGTACAGGCCCTACTCCACATCTGGAAGCCTGGATACCTAATCTTTCTAATTCCGTGGTTCAATACCAGGAGGTCTAGGGTCTGCAAATAGAAGCCACATTCCCCAGGACCAGCTTTAACTATAATAAAATGATGTTCGCATCATCTACCTTACTTAGCCCTTTGTCTTATTTATCAGTTGGTTCAGAATCTGGACAGGCAGAGTGGGTGCTGGCTTCACGGAGATATAATTGACATATAGCATCATTTACGTTTAAGATGCACAGAGTGTTAATCCCTTTTATATTACAAAGTGGTTGCCACTATAGCATTAGCTAATACTTCCATGATGCCACATAACTACCATTTCTTTTTTGTGATGAGAACATTCTCCAGGGGCTCCCCGGGTGGCTCAGCAGTTTAGCGCCTGCCTTTGGCCCAGGGCATGATCCTGGAGATGCGGGATCGAGTCCCACATCAGGCTCCCTGCATGGAGCCTGCTTCTCCCTCTGCCTGTGTCTTTGCTTCTCTCTGTGTGTGTCTCTCATGAATAAATAAAATCTTTTAAAAAAATTATTTATTCTCTTAACAACTTTCAAGTATATAATACAGTATTTTAACTATAATCACCGTGATATACATTAGATCCCCAGAACTTATTCATTTTATAATTGGAAGTTTGTACCCTCTGACCAACATCAGGGGGCACTAGTTTTCCCTCAAACTATACCCAATGTTGCTACTGCCCTATTAGATGCAAGAGGGACATGACCTTTGGGTCCTTTGGGGACATATTAAGCCACTCCTGGGACCCAGAGAATGGGTGATAAGATATGGATATCCTTCTCTATTACTTACTCATCCTCTAAGCATCTCACTGATTATCCTACACACCAATCCCATTTTTCAGATGCCATCACTGTAAGACTCGTCCAAACACCAAAGCAAACAGCCTCTGATTTAACCTCAGTTTAACTATTTGTCCTTGTTTTTCAAAACAGATTTTATTTTTTAGAGCATGTTTAGGTTCACAGAGAAATTGACCTGAAAGCACAGAGTTCGTTCCCATGTACCCCCCTGCTCCCCTACCCTCCCACAGCTTTCCCCCAGTATCAATATCCAGCATTAGGGTGACACATACCTTGCTATCCATGAACCTACACTGGACTATCATTATTACCCCACAGTTTACAGTAGATTCACTCTTGGTGTTGTACATCCTATGGATTTGGACAAATGTATAGTGACATGTACCTATTGCTATGTATTATAATATTATACGGAGTATTTTCACTGCCCTAAAAATCCTGTTTTCTGCCGGTTCATCCAACCCTCCCTCCCAACCCCACCCCACTCCTGACAACCATTGATCTTTTCCCTGTCTCCATAGTTTTCCCTTTTCCAGAATGTTATGTAGTTGGAATCATACAGTATGCAGTCTTTTTAGATTGGTTTCTTTCACTAACTTAACATGTGTTTAAGGTTCCTCCATGTCTTTCCATGGCTTGATAACCCATTTCTTTTTAACACTAATAATATCCCAGTTGTTACAATGTAAGGATTATCCACTTACAGTTTATCCATTTACCTACTAAAGGACATCTTGTTTGCTTCCAAGTTTTGGCAGTTATCAATAAAGCTGCTATAAACATCTGTGTACAGATTTTTATGTAGATGTAAGTTTTCACCTCCTCTGGCTCAATACCAAGGAAGAAAGTTGCTGGATTGCATGGTAAGATTATGTTTAGCTTTGTGAGAATCTGCCAAACTGTCTTCCAAAATGGTTGTGCCATTTTGCATTCCTACCAGTAATGAATGAGAGTCCCTGGTGTTCCACATCCTCACCAGCATTTGGTATTGCCAGTGTTTTGGATTTGGGCAATTCTAATGGGTGGGTGGTGATATTTTAGCTACGTATATCTTCATTCCAAACACATTATATTGGTGTCTTCTGTACCCAAGCCATATGCCCTTGTGAAACCATGGAGATCATAGAGTGGAGATAGTAGTAGTCAGATGGCTTAACAGAACTCATGCAGACCCCAGACTCATGGTTGCTCAGTGAATGTGGATTGAATTTAATTTGCTGATGACAGCTACAGCCAATCAAGAAGTTTTGTGAGCCATAATAATTGGTACTTTGTTTCGCTTTTTGGTTACTGCTTGGATTTCCTTTCTTTACTACCAAAATAAAGTATGCTTTTAATGCTGGCCACTAGAAGCCCAAGAATTTACAGTACTGATTATTTAAATGGAAAGAAGATATCTGAGCAATATAAACAGGGACTTCAACATGGCTCTGTAGCTGGTTGTCAGGAAATTCTTAGGTGGTCTAAAACTTTAAGAAAAATCTATTGTGCTGTGAAGCTTGGGAGACAATCCTAGGGCAAGGGAGGGAGCTGCCGGAGGTTTAGCATTGTTTAGAGATTAAAATACTGTTGTTGACTTCCAGCATTGTTATTTGAAAGCCAACCAAACATCACACCTCCTAACTAAAAGTCCAAACCCATTCTTAACAAGGATTTATTGCTGCTGAGTGCACAAACAGTCCTCTCAAGCCTCAGGGTGGAGAGCATAGGGCTTTCCCCAGGATATGTGATTTACAGTTTGGTTCTGCAGAGTTGTAGCTAGACAGTGAAGACAGTGTGAAGCCATAGGCAGTATTCTGTTCTTTTAGGGAACACCAAGATCAAATCACTCTGTAACATTCATGCCATGGGATTAGGTTAGCTGAGTATTGGCTCCTGACTCAGAACAGTACAGTCTCCTGAGGAAAATGTCAACACTCCAGAGTCACACTTATCTATTAGAGATGCCACCCAGATGACTAATTAAGTCACCATACCTGATTAGTATGGTGACAAGGATGGCTTCTAGGCTCTGGGTTGGAGATCTTAGGAGAACCATCGGATCTTCATGGAGCTCTCCTTTAGGCCCTATAGCAGGTAGAGCTGAAGCTCAGATCAACCTGGGCCTTTAACACTCTTCATACAGGCCATGGGATCAACTTTCCATGTGGTTTTCAGGAAAGGAACAGAAGGAAAGGCCCATGGCTGGGGGAAGAGAGGGACTAGGAAGATCGAACTTTTGCTTTTGTCTTGGAAAAATACCCAAAAAACCCAAAACTCTCCAAAAGAGCAAAATGGGTTACATTTTAAAACTAATATCCAGCTACTAATTTCAAGTAAAAATGACTGCCTACCCAATCTCTGGAAGAGGAAGTTCTGGCTAGCTGAATCTCTGGGGGTCAAGGAAGACATGAGGAACCCATGAAGACATGGAGAACCACCACACTTGGATCACTCTAGACTGTAAATCTTTCTGTCCTTGGTCCTGGGTCTGAGAGTGAAGGAGGATGGTTGATGCACATTTGGGCCAACAACTGCTATTTTTGGAATTTCCAGAGAAAGCCATGGAGGTCAGGGAGGAGGTAGTTGTGGGTGTGCTAGAGACCCTAGGCTCTGTGGATGTAGGGACATTTTTACTTGTAACTGGGGACCTTTACCTTGAGGTGAGGAGTCCGACTCACCTACTGTTTGTTGTTTTGTTTCCAGCCCTTTTGGGGCCTCAGTAGAACAGAGATGGAAAACGTCCCATGATAGCATTCTCCTATCTAGTAATTCAAACAAGGTAGGCCCAGCTCCATAATCCCAGGGGCCCCTCACAAACATTCTTATGATGAAACAAGAAAAAGCTGAGGTCAATTTTATTAGGAACACTTACCTTCCAACAGCGAAAACTGTCAAACCTATGGTAATTTTCTGTTTGGCATAATAATTTTCTAGGATGGTACTGTTGTAAGTGCCTTCCCACACAACTGGTGCCTTCCATCTGGTCACTGTCACAACCTCTGGACGTTTCCTGGTGACAAGACATAAGGCCCCATGAGTCAGGCCAGCTTTCCTAAGGTGGGGCAGATATTGTCCAAGGGAAAACTGGGATCAGCTGTGATCTGCTGAGACAGTCCTTGAATCCTGACTTAGCCCCAGGGAGTCAGTGGGGTGGTATGACATTTGCAGGGGCAGCATCTTCTGGGTGAGGAACAGGAGGCTCTGGCCAGGTGCCTTGAGGGCTGACTTTGGGGCCCTGAGGGTATTCTTACCTGCACATCTCCATACCCTGTCCCCTTTTGCTGCTTTCCTAGTTCTCTTCTTCCTTCTGGATCCCTCCCCATACCTCTCGGCCTCTTCCTAAACAGCCAGTGGCATCTTTGAGTTTTATCCCTGTGGGTGTCATCTGAGCCTAAAGAGGCCCTAATCCTTGATTTGGGAGGATGAGAGAGTGACACTGGAGCCAAAAGAGAGAAAGCTATTTTAATGTGCCTTATAGGGCAGCCCCGGTGGCGCAGCGGTTTAGCGCCGCCTGCAGCCCAGGGCGTGATCCTGGAGACCCTGGGTGGAGTCCCACTGCACTCTCTGCATGGAGCCTGCTTCTCCCTCTGCCTGTGTCTCTGCCTCTCTCTCTCTCTCTCTGTGTGTGTGACTCTATGAATAAATAAATAAAATCTTTAAATAATAATAATAATGTGCCTTTTACCAGAAAGGGATTTCTAGGTAAAAAACTTGGTTATAGGCCAAAAAGTGCCCCAGATATAAGAGGGTTCTGGTGTTATCATTCATTTTACAAACAAGGACACAGGGGAAGGGAGAAGAAATGGGTAGGAAATATCAGAAAGGGAGACAAAACATGGAAGACTCCTAACTCTGGGAAACGAACTAGGGGTGGTGGAAGGGGAGGAGGGCGGGGGGTGGGGGTGACTGGGTGGCGGGCACTGAGGGGGGCACTTGACGGGATGAGCACTGGGTATTATTCTGTATGTTGGCAAATTGAACACCAATAAAAAATAAATTTATTATTAAAACAAACAAACAAACAAACAAACAAGGAGACAGAGTCACCCAGAAAAGCAAGGACTCCATAGAGCCCCTCAACAGCCAGGGCTAGAACATGGGGCTCTGGCACAGACCCTCCTCAGACCACGTTACCTCTTTGCTAGGAGTGCAAAGAGGCAAAGGGGAGGCATGTTTTCTGCGCTTAGAATGCCTGAAAGGGACTTGGCAAAGCCAAGACAAACACAGGAAGCAACACAAGAATGACAGCAAACTGACCAACAGCTGAGGGTAGATTTGGAAAGGCAGGCTGTATAGCAGCTGGGGCCCAATAGGAGGAGGGTGACACGAACTCAGCTCTGACCCCCATTTGCTCAGGAAGTGGCTTCACTTCCCCTGCTGGGAAGCAGAGACTGAAACACTCATTAGATTCAAACCCCAGCACAAATGGGCCTGTCCCCACTAGGCATCTGCTTGTCCTTCATCCACTGAGGGGAGAAGGCCAATGATGAAGGCAAAACAAAGGGCTAGGCATCCCCACTGGGGCCCTGCTGGCTGCATGCACATGGCCCTGGCAAGGCTGCTGGGGAGATCTGTTTGCTATAGATGGAGCCAATGAGAACTTTCCTTGGTCCTATACATCAGTGGAGGGTGCGTTTTCACAAAACTGCCTGTATCCCGTCAGCAAAGCTGGGTTTTCATAGTGAGGCTGGGCAAGGCTGGGTCAATCCCCACCTCACCTCGCCCCAGCCCTGGCCCCGGCCCCGGCCCCGGCCCCGGCCCCAGCCCCAGCCCCAGCCTCAGCCCCAACCCCAAAGTATAAAAGAACCTCACTAGACTCTCATCTTTCTGTCCATCTGTCACTAGGCTCTTCACTCTAATTCTTGAGATGACAGTCTCTCTCGCTCCAACTTGTGCCCTGCTTCTGACCTCCCCCTTCCCCCTGCAGAGCAGAATTTCCCCCAGAGATTTGGGGGGGGACACTTTGAGGCTGCTCCCCTGTCCCTCCCCATCTTGTCTAGAGTCTCAGCTCTGCCCTCACACCACACAGAGAGAAGAGCTGCTCTTGGTTTCTTTCCTTCAATCATGAAAGCACCAGTTGCCAGGCACCTTCACATACACTTCCTCATTTATTCCTGGCAACAGCCCTGCCACATATTAAGTCTCTTGCACAGTTAAGAAAATCAATGCTGAGAAAGACTTGCTAACTTGTCCACGGCCACACAGTTGGCTGCTGCTGCTGCTGCTGCTGGTAACTAACATATGCTGAGCACTTCCTGTGAGACCAGGCACTGTGCTAAAGGCATCATCCTTCAGAGGTGCTCTTTTGATTATTATTTTGTCAATGAGCAGCACAGAGAGGTTAAATAAGTTGCCCATGGTCACACAGCTAGTAAGGGGCCAAGCTGGTTCTCAGACCCAGATGGTCTGACTCTGGAGTCCATGCTCTGAGCTACCACTCTGTATTGCTTCCTTTTTTTTTTTTTTTTTTTTTTAAGATTTTTTAATTTTTTATTTATTCATGAGAGACATAGAGAGAAAGGCAGAGTCACTGGCAGAGGGAGGAGAAGCAGGCTCCATGCAAGGAGCCCGATGTGGGACTCAATCCCGGGAATCCAGGATCCTGCCCTGAGCCAAAGGCAGATGCTAAACCTCTGAGCCACCCAGGCGTCCTGTCTGTATTGCTTCTTATATGGACATTGACTAGCTCTGCTGATGAAGCCGGGGTTACAATCCATATTTATCATCATTTCCACTCACCTTTGCTACCCTGACATTTTTATCAGTGCAGAATAATAATGAGCTTTTGTTTTGTTAGGTTTTAGAAGCTTATGTGATGATTTTAGTCACATAAAACCCCCTGCTCTGTTGAATGACAGGATTTCAAACCACAAACCACCACACACACACACACACACACACACACTCACACACACACTCACAGGCTCAGCTTACACATCTACAGCCCACATTTCTGAACTTAAACTCTGTCCTGTGTTGCTGCCTCATTCATTGCTATCCTTAGTTTTAGCTCAGCAAGGATCTTTTAAAGGTCTGACCCAGCGTGCTAACTAAATCTTGCAACTGTTTACCAGCTGGACATGTTGTAAGTAGGTGACATTACTTTAAAAAGAGAGAGAGAGAGAGAAGTACCTGGGTGGCTCAGTCAGTTAAGTGTCCAATTCTTGATTTTGGCTCAGGTCATGAGATCAAGCCCCATATTAAGCTCCAGCTCAAGCAGGGAGTCTGCTTGAGATTCTCTCCCTCTCTCTGACCCTCCTCCCCACACTAGCTCTCCTCACACTTTAAATAAATAAAGTCTTTTTTAAAAAACAGGAAGTGGGGGGAAGGCAGGTAGCAGGTGTGTTTATTTCATATTTATGGTGCACAGGGACTAAGTGTACTTGACTTTCGCTCTCTCATTTAATCCTAAAATCCACCTTACAAAGTGGGTGCTACCCTCATCCCCATTTCACAAAGAAAGGAGGATTAAGAGAAGAGCAGAAGGGATCTGAGTCTTCAGGCACTTGATTTATAGGAAGGGGCAGACCAGTGCACATAGTCCCTCACTGCACATTTCCTAAGCCCCTGCACTGCACACCAGACCCATTGCTGAGCACAGAGATCAGAAAAGAAGACTCGGTCCTACCCACTTAAGAATCTCACACTCCCCACAGGTGGTCAGCTGCTATACAACCATACCCCTATTCAGTCCACATCTTCTAGAAAGACACTCAGAAAAGCAGTGTCCAGTTTGGTTGCTTGGCTGGGAAGATTCCTCCAAGCAGGGGAAAAAAAAAGATTTTAAAAATTAACATTCACTTAAAAATTAAAATGTTCTATTTCCCAGCTGTTAATTATTAAATTTCATGCACAATTCCAACATGTTATTGACCCTGACCAAGAAGCCAGATGACAGCTTGAAAACGCAGGCAGTGAGAGGTGGGGGAGGAGGACAGATGAGAATCAGATCAGCTTCCGGGATGAACTTGTACATCAGAGTCTTAATCAGCAAACACCACTCCTCCTTGAAAGAAGGGAGACAGGGCAGGCCACCCATGTTTAAGAGCTAGTCTTTTTTTTTTTTTTTTTTTTTTTAATTTCTTTATTTATTTATGATAGTCACAGAGAGAGACAGAGAGAGAGAGAGAGAGGCAGAGACACAGGCAGAGGGAGAAGCAGGCTCCATGCACCAGGAGCCTGATGTGGGATTCGATCCCGGGTCTCCAGGATCGCGCCCTGAGCCACAGGCAGGCGCTAAACCGCTGCGCCACCCAGGGATCCCCCTAAGAGCTAGTCTTTACTACTGTCAATTGCCAGAGATGTCCAAAATCATAGAGATGGGGCTCTATAAAGAGGGAAATGTGCCAGGACAGACTCAGAGCTACCAAAATGCCTTTCTTCCAAGCACAGCACCCATGTGTCAGTTTGTGAGGCTTCCTACAAGGTAAAATGGGCTCCAGACACACACCTACCTAGGCTATTGGTAACTTTTTAATTTTACATATTATTAATGGGTTCCCTGTGATCCCCAAGTGTTGGGTAGAGGAAGTATTCAAATCGAATATTTTAAGTATTAATATGATAAACTATGAATCATCACATAGGCCAAAGAGATGTGAAGTGCACACACTGTGTTATTTACCGAACTCCCTCTAAGCATCAGTACCCCAGAGCATGATCCAGCAAAGACCTGATGGCAACAGGGACAAGAGTACGGGCTGTAGGGTATAGAGAAGGACACAATGCAGGAAGAATTCTGGAGGAAGGATTAGCAGGATACATCAGTGAGACTGTGGGGTGGGTGAAGGAAAGGATGGATCTGAGAGGTATCCCAGACTCTGGCTTAAGGTTGGAAGTCAAAAGAAGTGTAGGTAGGATTGAATGTGGAAATCCATTTGGGTCATGGGAGACGTGTGCAGAGAGATGTCAAGCAGGCAGTCAGACCCAAGTCAGGGCTTAGGTGACCTTCAGGCTGAAGGTGGGAAGGTGGGTATCACTCTCACACCATGGTGTCTAAGGCCATGGAAATGGATGAGAACCTTCAGAAACTCTAATATATGATGGCTGGGCAAGCAGGAGAAGAGCTTATAAAGAACAGAGAAGGAAGAACAGACAAGTAGGAGGGAAATCCAGAGGATATACTGTCACAGAAGCTAAGAGATCTAGACTTGGAAATGTGCACACAATATGTTGTAGTATGTTGTAGGTCGTTTCCAGGAAAGGATACACTTATGTAAATGTATATATTTGCTTCAGGCAGTCGTTCATCTCATCATTTATTTATGCAGGAAATATACTTTATGCCCTGGGAAGGCTTAAATTTGGTGCCTCTTCAAACTGATATTCTTTACCTATCTGTTTGCCATTTGTTTGGAGGAGAAGCTGAGCCATGCATGGGGAGAGCAGAGAGAGTAACAGCTGGTGGCCAGGATCTGTCTCTCTCCTTTGTCTACAGTAACTCAGCCCTCACCCTGCTTTCAAAGTCCCGCTCAGCGAACATAAATGCCACAGTAAACATGCACCACCCTCCTTAGAAGGGAACTTGGTGACTATCTCTGGGTCATCTAGCCCACCTAGCCTAGTGGAGGTCTCCCCTCTCCCCAACACACACATTTAAGGGGCTTACCAAAGCAGCAATATTCTTTTGTAACAAAGCTTCCATATTCTCACATTCCCAGTAAGGCAAACTCATGGATGGCTACCCTGTTGCCCAGCTCATCAAATGACACACGTGGAGGCCCAAATTCCCATCTTTCCACACTAGTGTGATCCCTTACCCCAAAACGAAAAGAGAGCTTGCCAGAATATATTTAGTCTTTCCAGAACTCATACCCCTCCCACTGGAGCACTTGCTATTCTCTCCTGATACTCCTCTACAGCTCTTCCTCCCCCTTTCAGACTTCTCATCATTCACCAGCCCTTTAAATGCTGATATCAGATAGGATGTTGTTTTAGTCCTCTGCCTGGATGGCCCCCTCCAGGCCTACAGGTCCCATTGCCATCTGCACTCTAACGACTCCTCGCCCCACATCTCTACCACGCATCTTCCACTGAGCTCGTGGTCCCTGCTACAGACTGAATGTCTGTGCCTCTCAGAATTCTAATCCCCAGTGTGCTGATCTTTGGAGGCAGGGTCTTTGGGAAGTGCATAGTTTATGAGGGTGGAGGCCTCGTGAATGGGCTTGTGCCCTTATGAAAGCGCTCCCAGAAAGCTCCCTCGCCCCTTCCGCCATCATGAGAGGACAGAGAAGATGGCTGTCTATGGCCCAGGAAGAGGGTTCTCATCAATCGCCAAAGCTGCTGGTGTTTCAATCTTGGACTTCCCAGCCTCCCGAACTGTGAGAAATAAATTTGTTTATAGCAGCCTGAACAGACTAAGACAGGCACTCTGTGAATCTCAGTCCTGATGCCCGACAAGTACCCAAACCCACAAACGTCCCTAGTACAGCCTTTCACCTACTCCCACCCCTAGACCTGGCTATCTTCCTCCAGTCCTATCCTGGTCAACACCACCACCTACTAGGCTCTCAGGCCTCACGGTCATCTTGGACAGCTCCTGCCTTCTAACTACCCCAACCCACATTCTTTTAAGTCAGATTGACCACTCCTCCTTCCCAATTTTGATGAATACTACTTGCACATCTCCTGCCCCTATAAAACTAGGAACTTCTTGAATATGACCAAATTGGTTGATTTCCTCTATCTCCTGTGCCTAACACAACATCTAGCACAGTATTTTTGAGCATGACTCAATGAGAAATGCATTTTACATCACAACCAAATACATGCATGTATATACAGAAACAATAATTCAGCTACACAGTACTTAATCTTCCTTCTACTCCATGTGATGCCCCCTGATCTTCTTTTTGATTCCAATTTAAAAAAAAAAGAAAGCTCACTTTCCCTCATTAAGCTAGTTTCTGAACACATTAATGGACAGTGACTGGTAGTATGAAAAATACCAGTGGGCATGTCATACATAGGTATTCGATAACCATTTGTTGTACTATCACTTTATGAATGCATGTGTGGCCTCATGAGATTTTTCATCATCACTGCCAATTTTCAGATGAGTTAGCTGAATCTCAGAGAGAATTTTCTTGCTCTAGCTCTAGGTGCTGCCACTTTCCATGACACCCCATGACCAGTGAGACCCATTCCAGCTCCAGTATTTTGTGATTTGCCTGCTGCCTCTCAACAACCAGTCAGAATCACTTGTTGCTTAAGCATATGAATCAAAATATTCAGACTCTCAGTTTCTCATCTAGTCTACGGTGAAAGGCTGATATATGCTAAGACTCTATATCCCCAATCAGGAATGTTCTCAATGGCACTGTTACCAACACAGCCCCGCCACCACCAAGGGCAGCTGGGGGGACACTTTTTCTTACTGTGGGTTAAACCAGTCTGATAGCTGAAGCTCTGCGTTATTTTCTTCTCCTTGTTCATTTTCATCATCTATGTCTTCCTCTTCTTGGTAAAAGTGGGTCCTACATACAAAGGGAAAGAAAGTAAGCTGTGTGAGGCAGAGAGGCCGATCGATCTATGGCACCAGGACAGCTGGTGAATATCTCGTGAACACATGTTCATTCCCAGGTTGAGAATGTGTGCAGTGAGGGAATGTCTGGAGAAAGTTTCATGATATGATACATTTATTCATAAACACATACTTTTGGTGAAAAGGCTTAGGACTCACTTTCTTATTTTCCTTCCAAGTCAGCACAGTTAGCAATTTAGTGACCCAGAACCCTCAGGTTATTTCAGGGAGCACGGGAACTTGCTGGAATGATCCTTCTATGAACATGTTAGCTGTGATCATCTTTCCCACAGCCCAAACTTCAGCCCAAGCCCCACTTACCCTCAAGTAAAATGGAAAAGTGACACCAAACAAAATCCCCAAACTTAAATATCCTAGTCCCAACCATGAAATAAGATTCTTAATATGACTTCAGTAGGAAGTCACGAGTGACCAAGAAGAATGACTATTAAATCATTTTATTTGGACTATCTATAAGCGCTGGGTAGATGAACAAATGTAGAGGGTCATCCTATTGCCTTACCCATTGTTAAACCAGTTCGGAAACCACCAGCCCTTCTGAATTCTGCTTTCACCAACCTCTGGGTTTCTAAGAAATGAAAAAGATGACATATTTGGAAAATGAGACAGTCCTAAACTGGGGGAGGAGGAGAGAGAGGAAGGGTTTCTAAACCCTTTTATTTTTAAAGATTTTATTTATTTATTCATGAGAAAGAGAGACAGAGAGAGAGACAGAGACAAAGGCAGAGGGAGAAGCAGAGGGAGAAGCAGGCTCCATGCAGGGAGCCTGATGTGGGACCCGATTCCGGGACTCCAGGATCAGACCCTGGGCTGAAGGCAGCACTAAACCGCTGAGCCACCCAGGATGCCCTCTAAACTCTTTTTATGGCAGAAAATCACTTACATTTCTTTAAACAAAAAATGCCAGTTCATAAAACAGACAGAAGTGAAACTACTCTATACTGGGTCATGTATAGATGTTGAATTACTATATCACACACCTGAGACTAATATAACACTGTATGTTAACTAGTTGGAATTAAAATAAAACTTAAAGGGACGCCTGGGTGGCTCAACTGGTGAGCGTCTGCCTTTGGCTCAGGGCATGATCCCAGAGTCCCAGGATCGAGTCCCACATAGGACTCCCTACAGGAACCCTGCTTCTCCCTCTGCCTGTGTCTTTGCCTCTCTCTCTCTCTATGTGTGTGTCTCTCATGAATAAATAAATAAAATCTTAAAAAAAAAAACTTAAAAAAAAAAGTGAAGCTGCTCTAGCAAAATGAGGGAAGATGGACCTACCCTTGCCCTGACCTCTCCTCCCTTGGGCATTCCCGCGGCACTCAACTCATCCAGGGGGCCCTGGCAGGGAGAGAGGAGAGAAGAGGAATGACAAGGTGGGGAGTGCTGATACATAAGCCTGAGTCATGGATATGCCACTTACTGGTAGTATGACCATGATGGGACCTTTTCCCTCTCTGAATCTTGGTTTTCTCCTCTGAAAAGTCAGATATATAATAAGGACGGTGACAACCAGAATGATAATAAACTACCATGAAGGTGGCTTTGAAAAGTAAATGAAATAGCATACATCAAAGAGCTTTATAAAAGCTGAAAATTACTGTTAACAAGCTGTACTTTTAATTAAAAAACAACAACAACAACCAGTGTATATTTACAAGAATGATCTCCTTTGCTAAACTAGAGTTCAGGGTTCACGTTGTATATAGGTCAGCAGGGACAGCCTCAGGAAATCTGGGGGTCTCTGAACCAGAAACTCAGGAAACTCATCAGAAGCCACCCTTGCCACCCACACGTGGAAATTTCCATACTCTCTCATTGTGAGAATCTCTCCAAAGTGGGGGCTTTCTGGAGGAGGGAAAAGAGGGGAAAACCAGGGGGTGCACTGGCCTCTGGCTGGACAAATAAGGTGGTGAGGCATGAACAGGCATAATGTGAAGAAATGGGTTTTAAAGCCCATCTACTTTCAGAAGGTGTTTCAGATGGTTGATGACTTAGGTGTGGTTACCATACCCAGGGAGACCACATAAGACTTAAATAAACAAAAGGGAAGAGAAAGAGAAATATTTCTTCAGTCACTCGGGTAGATGTTTTCATATGATCTTAGTCATCCCAGCTACTCACAAGAATAAAGGTTTTACCTTTACGTTCATTTTATAGCTGAGAACTTGGCCAAGCTAGGATTTAACACCAGGGAATAAATTACATCAGAAATGAAGGCTGAGGAAGTACAAGCTTTTAAGCCCAAGATTTTGCTTTGAGCTTCCTGGCAACCAAGTCAAAGATAGAAAAAATGAAGGCTTACATAGTTTTCACTGCCTTTGATAATAATAATAATAATTAAAAAATATTAATTCATCGGGAGACCTTGACTTTTTTCCTGATCCTTTGTCTCAAAGGAATTTCTTGCAAGTGTCTTTATATAACATATACTGTGCAACATAACAGATTATTTATCCTGATTCTTTTCATCAGTAGGACAGAATGTTCTCCAAATGATACCACTTAAAGAAACCCTTGATGAGAAGTGAGGGCAAAATAGAAGTCCTAGTTCTATAAAGGCCAGTCAAGGGAATGGGAGGTGGGTAGTTCAGGCGCCTCCCTGGGAAAGTACTCTTTCCCCCCCACCCTTGACCAGGGCTCCACCACCCGCTACCATGCTAAAAATAGACTGTAGGGGGTGCCAGAGTGGACACTGAAGAATCCCATAGACCTCCAGAATTCAAAGCACTTACTTTGAGTGATATATCCACAAGAAAGATCCTTCTGGGCTGGAAGCAAATGAGAAATAAAAACGTATGTTACTTGTAATTCCCGAGGAAAGTTATTTTGCAACCATTATCATTGAAGCCCTGGGCTGAGCTGAGAACCTGTGTTTTGACTACTCTTTCTTTTTTTTTTTTTTAAAGATTTTATTTATTTATTCATGAGAGACACACAGAGAGAGAAGCAGAGGGAAAAGCAGGCTCCATGCAGGGAGCCCAATGTGGGACTCGATCCCGGCACTTCAGGATCACGCAATGAGCCGAAGGCAGATGCTTAACCACTACTGAGCCACCCAGGCATCCTGACTACTCCTAGGTTTCTACTTCCCTTTTGAGATAAAGCCCATGGTATCAAGGGACTAGAAATTTTATTAGTCACTTCAGGATTATTCAGAACAAGAGGTGGGAAAGAGGTCACTGGAGAATCTCAAACCTTAATTTAAAAAAAAAAAAAAAAGACAACTGCTGTCCATTGTCCCATTGTCTACGGGTGGCTTCACCAAGGATAGAACTGCATAGACAGGTTCCTTCCTGCCATCTAATCAGGAACATCCCAGTGACCCTGCACCAAGGAGTTATCTTCCATAGAAAACAAAGCAATGACTGTAGAACCTTCTATAGCAGTCTCAGAGGGCTTTTTCTTTTTATTTTTTTTTTAAGATTTTATTTATTTATTCATGCGAGCCACAGAGAGAGAGAGACAGAGACATAGGCAGAGGGAGAAGCAGGCTCCCTGTGGGGAAACTGATGTGGGACTCGATCCCAGGGCATGATCCTGGGGATCATGCCCTGAGCTGAAAGCAGATGCTCAACCACTGAGCCACCCAGGTGCCCCCTCAGGGGGCATTTCTTAAGCTAATGAAGACAGTGAGATGGTCTGTAGGCACCTAGAAGGCTGGGCCAATGAATATATGACTCCTTCAGTGAGCCATCTGTACTCATTCAGTTGGCACTTGCTGAGCACGATTACATCCCGAGTGCCAGAAGCACAGTGTTTGCTAAGACAGACACAGGTCCTATGGCTATATGTCCTTGTCGTACACTCAGTCTAGCAGGGAAGGCAGATCCTATGCCCATAATCACACAGCTACATGACCTCAAACTCCAAGAAGGGCTACTTAAAGGAAAAAAGGCATAATATTATGAATATTCATAATAGCGAATACTTGGTCAGGCACTATTCTAAGCAACTGACATATATTACCTCATGACAATCCATGAAGTAGGTTCTCCTCTTCTTCATCCTACAGAGGTAGAAACTGAGGCACAGAATCATTAGGTGACTTCCCAAGGTCATACTGCTAACAAGGAGTAGAGCCAGGATTTGAGCCTGGAGAATCTGATTACAAAAGGCATAAGGGGGAGGGGAATGAGGAGGCCATCCTTCAGGTGGCCACCTGGCACTTGGGGCACCAGTTTCTAAATTCAGCTTTGCTTCTTTGTCACCTCTCTCTCTCTAACCTCTCCTTCCTCTTCTCACCCTCCTCTTTCAGAATCCTTCAACATCTCAACAGCACAATGACATCCACCCTATAGTATATGACATTTCACACATATTCATCCTTCAAGACACAGCTCAAATGCCATCTCTTCTGCGCCTTTCTTGATACAATTCTAGTATAGTGCCTGGCACGTAGTAGGTGCTCAATAAACAGTTGTAAATAAACAAAAAAAAAAATAGATCCCCCTCCAAGCCAAATACAATCTTAGCCTCCTTAACTCTGATGGTTCCTTTTCTCTATCTAGATATTCTTGCTCTACCTCTGGCACTGGTTATTTATATGCATGTCTTCCTGCTCCATCTAGATCATAACCCCTTGAGGATAGGAGATCTACTTGGGTCACACTGTATCCCTAACCAGTTGATTGATGTGTTCCCTTTAGTTATCTTAAAATCCCTTCTCACTCAGGGCTGTCCACCTGTCTCAGGTTAGTGCCCTCAGCTCACCTCAAGCTACCACAGGGCAATTCACGAGGTGGCAAAGGATCTGCTGCCTCTTACGCCTCTTGCAGACATTCAATAGATTCCTCACCTTGAAGAATGATGTGCCCAGTCTTGGTGCGAAACCAGAGAAAGCCAGAACCTGCTCCAGTTACTGTTCAGAGTGCCCAGCACTGCAAAATAACCCTCTTTTATGGGAACTCAGTGCCAAAATGCACATTTGGGACTTTGGCTCCCATATTTTAATTTTGCGAACCACCCAAAATATGAACGTACAGCTCTGGCTAGGATTCAAATCACCAAGCTTAAACAATCAACCATTCAGAGCTTGCATGTTATCTGCACAAGCATCTCAACTCAGGGCAGGGACCCCAAGGAGTGCCTGTGCTTCTGCTGGGAATCTTCCAACTGCTAGATCCTTCTTTCTATTTGTCAAAAGCCCCTGTCCTACTCTGTCCTCAAGCAGATGATGATGATGATGACGACAGCAGTTAGCATCTACTGAGTGCTTATTAAGTTCTAGGCATTGCCCTAAATATTTTATATAAAGTAACTTATTGGGGCACCTGGGTGGTTCAGTCCTTGAGTGTCTGCCTTCAGCTCAGGTCGTGATTCTGAGGTCCTGGGATCAAGTACCACATCGGGTTCCCCACAGGGAGCCTGATTCTCCCTCTGCCTATGTCTCTGCCTCTGTGTGTCTCTCATGAATAAATATTTTTTTAAAAAAGTAAAATAAAATAACTTATTTAATCCTCCCCACAACGTACCTATGAAACAGGTACTATTATCACTCATTTTTAAAGACCAGAAAACTGAGGAACAGAATCACTGAAAAACTTGCCCAAGGTCACAGAGAAGGTAACTGGTGGCACAGGAGCAGTTCCAGACAGCCTAGCTCCAGACTTTCCTCTGCCCTTGAGTACCCAAGTAATCCCAGACTCCCTACACCCAACTCTGAATCCTCTTCTCTTAAGACTAAGTACCCCTAGTTTCTTCAATTCAAAAGCTCTGGTTTGTAGACCCCTTGAACCTGACCACTCTATAGCTTGTCTTGATTTTGTTAAAACAAGTTGTTCAGGATGAAAACAATAACCGGGATGCCTGAGTGGCTCAGTGGTTTAGCGCCTGCTTTTGGCCCAGAGTGTGATCCTGGAGTCTTGGGATCAAGTCCCACATCGGGCTCCCTGCATGGAGCCTGCTTCTCCCTCTGCCTGTGTCTTTACCTCTCTCTCTCTATGTCTCTCATGAATAAATAAATAATTAATTAAACAAACAAAAAAAAGAAAACAGAATAACCCTCCAGAACCAGTTAGATCTACACTGCATTCCTGGGAATAATAGCTCCCATATTCTGGGGTGTCCTCCTCCTACTGATGTACTTAAAGGTACAGGACCTTTTTTTAGGAGCCAAGATGGTCCTGCTGGCTCATCAAATCTTAGAATTTGGGATCCCTGGGTGGCGCAGCGGTTTAGCGCCTGCCTTTGGCCCAGGGCGCGGTCCTGGAGACCCGGGATCGAGTCCCACGTCGGGCTCCCGGTGCATGGAGCCTGCTTCTCCCTCTGCCTGTGTCTCTGCCTCTGTGTGTGTGTGTGTGTGTGACTATCATAAATTAAAAAACAAACAAACAAACAAACAAAACTTAGAATTTAAGAATTGGAAGAATTCAAATGTTAATCCAGGTGATCGTCTTTAACTTAGGAGCTACTAAAGCATTCTGCCATGAAAACAGTACTGGTGCCAAGACAGCTCTCCCTGCCCAGAGTTGCATCATGGACTTTCTAGATCAAGGCGGAGCTGTACCAGTGCCTCTTAAGTCAAAGGGATCATGCATTTTTGTAGCTGTTTGCAGAGACTTCTTTCTGTCAGGAGTCTCTCTGGCTGGAATCTCTGAGATGCTGCATTTTTCAAAAGCACAGAAGCATATATAGTTGGAGTGAATCCACTGATGAATTTGAAAACCCAGAAATGTTTAATTCATTTTGCTTTCCAGAGTTAAAACAAAACAAACACCCAAGCATTGCAGCCAGGCACAGATGAATCACCAGCAACTCAGAGTGTATTTTACAGCAAAAGTCAGTAACTTTGAGTTGTTCCTTTAAACCCTGAAAATAGGGATCCCTGGGTGGCGCAGCAGTTTAGCGCCTGCCTTTGGCCCAGGGTGCGATCCTGGAGACCCGGAATCGAATCCCACATCGGGCTCCCAGTGCATGGGGCCTGCTTCTCCCTCTGCCTGTGTCTCTGCCTGTGTCTCTGCCTCTCTCTCTCTCTCTCTCTCTCTCTCTCTCTCTCTGTGACTATCATAAATAAATAAAATAAAATAAAATAAAATAAAATAAACCCTGAAAATATCTGAGAATTGCAAAATTCAGGGTGGATTTCTCGTGGAATTCCTGTCTGAAATTTCTTAAGGTAATTTTCACAGCTCATCACACAAATCATGTTAAGTCACATTTTGGGTTTAATATGGTCTCACGGTTTCTAAATAGAACTCACCCAGATCGGCAAAGGTACAAAAATCATGACATGAGGACATAGCAGGAAGGAAGATAACTTAGCCAGAAGGTACTTGGAGAGCTAATGGTTTTAAATAGTCTAAGGCTCAGGGATACATACAGGAAGGGTGGAATCTCTTCTTCATTGATTCAGTTAATCTCAGTTTTAACTTCAACCTAGTGACTTGGCTGATAGTAAGAGATTTCGAGTCAAAGGTGGATACAGCATTCCCCACTTACCTGTTGATATATTCCCAAAACACAACAATTACAGTTGAGACAACCAGCATTGACAGAATCACTTTTCCTTTGACATTCATTATTTTCTCCTGGGGAAACAAAAAAGGAGAATGGGAAAAATAGATTAAATAAATGCAAAGTGAGATACAGTTTTAAAGCAAGGCTTCCACCCTCGAAGGGGAAAAGTTCGTAAATATTTAACCAGAGTTATGGAATGTGTTCTACCTTCAACTGAGCAGGCGTGCAGTGGCAAATTTGGCTAACTTAATGAATTGACAGTTCCCCCAATTGGGGAAGGATGCTAGAGGCCACTTTGGGGCTCAGAGGAGTAGTGTAGTGACCGACCATGGGACCGGTTGTGGACTTGGGTGGGTGAGGGAGTAGCTACAAATAGTTCTTATGGGCTCCAGATGCCTCCTGACTCAAGATTGTGGGAAGACATCCCTTCCCTAGCTCTGCTGCCTTTAATATACTGACCACATGCCCCCTCCTCAGTAGGGAAGACAACCCTAGTCCCTTAAAGTCTAGGCTGACTTCTAGCTTTTCCCCACCACACCCACAGGCAATCAATCAATCAGTCAATCCATCGGTACACAGTAAGTACCCTAAATAGGTTTTGATTGCTGCATGAATTTGTGGTTGAAGAGGAACAAGGTGCTGGGTGGTAAATAATAGGTTAAGAAGTACTTTAATTCGGGTGGTCAGGGAAGGCCTCTCAATGAGGGGGTGACCAAAGCTTCCCAAGGGATAAAGACAGGATGCAAAAGGAGGAGAAGTACCAGGGATGCCTGGATGGCTCAGTGGTTGAGTGTCTGCCTTTGGCTCAGGTCACGATTCTGGGATCCTGGATGAGAAGTACCAGAGAAAAGTCCTACATTTGGGAGCAAACATATCTAGATTGGGACTGTGGCCACCTCTCATAATACTGAGACGTCTTCACTCCCAGAGAAGTGTGGATGTGAGCACCAGCTCTGATGCACAGAGCTGGGAACCCTAAACTCAGGGCAGATCCTCGGGTCCTCATGCATAGCTCCAAAAACCTCTGAGAACCAATAGTCTTTTAATAGTTCCATTGGCATCAAGGCTTTAATTGATAAGCTATTTATAATCTTTATCCCACTTAAGGAGGCTGTTTAAATGTTTCTTTGCAGAAACACTGATGTATTTTATTAAATGGCACCGCTGCACTGGGGCATTGCACAATACATGATATATTATCCACACCCAAAAAACTCTGAATTCCAACACACCTGGCCCTGGGGCTTCAGAAAAAGGACTGTGGATCTCTAATTGAATTGGTTTCCTCATCTTTAAAATGGGGATGAAAATAATTATATGAGACGAGGTCCACAAAATGCTTCACATTGTGCCTGGTGCTGTAAAAATGTTCCTCCAAAAATGCTAGTTCTTATTACCAGTGTCCATAACATGGGCTGTTGGGAGGCTCCAATGAGATAGCTCTGTGCCGGGTAGTTAGCAAGAGCCCAAGACACATTTGAAGGAAAGAACTAAGAATGTGTTGTTAAACAATGAAGTGCAAATGAATGCAAATCAGGGACTCTAAAGGTTTATCTTTAAAGGTCTGTTCTGTGTCAAAGCCTGATTAAGAGCTCCTCAGAGGACACCTGGGTGGCTCAGTAAGTTAAGCATCTTCCTTTTGGCTCAAATCACGATCCCAGAATCCACTGGATCGAGTCCTGCATCAAGCTCTCCAGCCCCTCACCCTGTTCATGCTCTCCACCCTCCCCACCCCTCACTCTCTCAAAGAAGTAAGTAAAATCTTCAAAAAAAAAAAAGGCTCCTCAGAAGATGCAAGTGGAGCTTCCGTGATCAAGCCCAAACCCAAGACCCTGATACAACACCCTGTGTGTGTGCAGAGGAGGTGAAAATACTGCCATAAGCATCCAGGGCTTTACCAGCCCCACCTGCTGAGGCTCCAATGCCAATTGTTTACCAGTAGAAAAAACACAAAATGTTAAACAACCAAATTCTCAGGGTGGAGAACACTGACACACCAGGCAGAGCCCAAATCAGACCCACCTCCCAATCCCCTTTCCAAATAGGTTTATAGTTTTTGAATTCCAGGAACTCAGGGGATCCCTGGGTGGCTTGGCCATTTGGCGCCTGCCTTCGGCCCAGGGAGTAATCCTGGAGTCCCGGCATCAAGTCCCGGGATCAAGTCCCACGTTGGTCTCCCTGCATGGAGCCTGCTTCTCCCTCTGCCTGTGTCTCTGCCTCTCTCTCTCTCTCTCTCTCTCTCTCTCTCTCTCTGTGTGTGTGTGTGTGTGTGTGTGTCTCTCATGAATAAATAAATAAAATCTTAAAAAAAAAAAATTCCAGGAACTCCCATCAGAGGCAACTCTGGAAGCCCACTGCTTTCTGGATTTCACAGATCACTTAAACTCACTTACTTTTTGCTCCCAACAGTCATGACTCTTGCTGAAGAATTGACAACTGGAGGCTGCACAAGTGAGCCAATACTGTCCTTTAGTAAGGCACTTGAAATGGGCGTATCCATGCTTCCTGGAATCTGGATCTAAATCCCCAAGGAAGGAAGGGTTGGCAGGGTGGCCAACAGATCTTTTAAAACACTTTAATTTTTCTCTCTGGGCCTAAATGAGACATTTGGCAGTCAACATGGTCTAAAAGTCTTCTCTTCTGTTTCTGTCTCAGAATTTTCAAAACAGTATAATTCTGAAAATTGGTGGTTGGCTCTCTTACCCACCAAGCAGGAAATGTGGGATTGCTTCTAAATTCCTCCATTTCAGGGGTAGAGCGCAGAACTGGGATCTGCTGAAAACTGACACCCACGTGGGAGAGTGGGACTCCAGGTCACCTGGACACCACCTTCAGAAGATTCAGCCAAGCCCACCCAGTTCCACCAAATCCCCCCCACCCACTATCTTCCAGGCCCTCTTGTCTCTTGTCACACTTGTATTGTTCCCTGAATTCATCCAACCCCATATATGGGGTGGCCCCTGGGCTCCTCGTAGAGCGTGGCCCTCTTAACGGTTCCCACATGAAGTGTCAGATAGATTTCTCCCCGTGGCCCATAAATTTTTCCCTACCCACCGCCATCCTGTCCCACACAGAACACACACAAACCCCATTCAGAGAATCTCGGAGTTCCACCCCACCTGGGCTAAGTCAAAGTACTCCTTTCAAACTGAATTCCCCCTCTGAAAGGAATTCTGGTCTGACCATGTTTTCTCCGTGTGTCAGGGGGAAAAGGTGAATGTCTCAGCTGAATAACAGAGCACTCAGAAGCCCTGGAAAAGCCATTATCTCAGAAGAACAGGAATTGGGTAGAGAAAACCAAACCTGAAGAATCCTCCTCTCTGCCTCTGATTCCTCCCTCAGCCCCAGGAACCCAGCCCCATCCTCCCCACCAGCCTTAGCTGCTTCTGTACTATTGCACTCAAGTCAAGACGCTCAAAAGGATAAGGTCAGGTAGTGACAAGTGTCACAAAGGCAAACAAAGCAGGGGAGGGGAAGGCAGGGGAGGGGAGGGTACAGGAACCAACTGGGTGTTCATGACCTTGGGCAAAACTCTGTTCAGTCCTCCACTGTAATGTTCAGACGTGGCATTCCAGGTGTAACCCAGGCCAGCACTAAGATCCTGAAATCAGCGGCCCTGGACACCTGCCTCAGGCAAGTACTCTGAACCTCGATTTAAATATATAAAATGGAGCTTTCAGCACCGTCCTCATGGGTTCTCTGGAAAGAACTAAAGGAGACGATGTATAGGAAGCACATTGTACCCAGTGGTCAGTAAGTGCTCCACAGATGGCAGCCATCGGGATGATGATGCTTCTTCATGGGAGAGGTTCTGAAATTCATGGCTCTCAAATATAGCTGTGACTTTATCTGAGAGAGCGGTCCTCCAGGGTTGCATCACACAGAAGAGTCGGAGTGAAACCCACCCCGACCCCGATCAGTGACCGTCATGAGAGCTCCTCTTCCCACTGCCCCCAGCTCGGGACACAACTACTCAGTGCGTTTGCCCCCAGTGCCTGGTGTTCATGGTGGGCAGGAGAGGAAGTGAGGTTCACACCTGTAGCAGACCTACAGACCAGACACCTGTAGCTCCCACACAAAGCCGGTTTGGTAAACCGGAGTCACGAGTTTCTCTGGCCTCAGTCTCCCTGTCTGTGAAACAAGTTCTGATACTTCACCTTCCAGGAGAGTCTTTCCTGATTGACCCAGGACATGGAAGAGAAATCAAACAGAAATCTCATCGTATGCAGGTGGCTCATGTAGACACAGGGAGCTCCTGCTGCCACCACCCAGGTGGATTATTTGAAGTGACAACAGAATGGTGGGGGCACAAACCAGCGTGCACTGAGCAGAGGCTCACTTACCCAGAAGCTAATGAAGCCTAGGCGTCCTGCCCCCTTGCAAACCTTGGCCTGATCTTCCGTTGGGGTGGGAGGTAGATCAGGAAGGCCCCTACGTTTGCTAGAAGCAAGGAGTGCTGCTCCCATCTGGGGAATCATTCCGGTCTTGAGGGCTGTCCTGGGGCTGCTGGTGGGGCCAATAAATTCACCCCACTCCCTGCAAGCCCACCTGGGTCTCAGTAACAACCTGCCCCAGGTAGACCATGTTCAGCACCCAGGAGCCTCCCATTTGGGTCCCAAGGGGCAAGGACGCGACTCAGATGCTGCTCTCTGTCCTGCCCAGGGGTCATGGCGATCCAGGCTTCACAGCCACCTCGTGCCACACCCCTCACCACCACCCCAGGGTCCAAGAGCTGGGTCCTCAGAGGGAGAAACACCCAAAAGATCTACAGATGGAAAACCACCAATATTAAGTTGGGAAGCTGGAAGAAACATTTCTAAACTCTTAGTAACAAAAAGAAATGTTGGTTAACTGTGCCAGGGACCAAACGGATTCATTCTTTGTCTCAATCAAAAATGATACTGCAGAATCATCATCAGATAAAGAGGTAGTCCGACACTCTGCGGCCTGAGGACGGCAGATGCATTAAGTAGCCAAATCATCCTAATCATCGTGATATTATTTTCACATCATTTTATTTGGATGTTGCTTCCTGGAATTTAGTCCCACTGAAGTTATGTCGGTGTGTATTACTTGCTATGTTCTCTCTTCTCATATCCCAATCTTCACTTCTATGCTAAAATTGGATTCACAGCTCTGCATTCTTTTTCTTGAAGAGGGCCCTGAAAATGGAATAAGCTCCAGGCCCTCCAACACTTGGATGCTCCCCAATTCAACTAGGCCAGGCTCTGGACCAAATGTTTCACCAGTAGCCTTTCAGCTACATCTCACAATTACCTTGTGAAGTCTCTCTAGCATCATCCCCATTTTAAAAGACAGGAAAATGGGGGCTCAGAAAGGCTAAGTAATTTGACAGTTACCACACAGCAAAAGTGGTGGAGACGGGGTTCAGGTCCAGGGAATGTCCACCCTTTTAACCACTCTCTTCTCAATAAGCATGAAAGCATATCCATGGACTAACCACCTGGGTCTCTGACACATCCTCTCATTTTGTCTCTCTTGATTATCACATGATCATCACTTAGGTCACAACTGCCCCAGAGCTGGTCACCCACAGGCCGGACTCACTGAAGGGCCAGCTTCTCCTTGGACCAGCTGGTGAGCATTGGCCACCATGTTGCCATTTCCAGGGGCCTTCTGTGAGCCATGGGACCTTCCTCGCCCACTCCACCTCATTCGTCCCTCATTGTGGTCAGAGTAGCAGCTTTTTTTTTTAAAGATTTTATTTATTTATTCATGAGACACACAGAGAGATAAGCAGAGGCAGAGATGCAGGCAGAGGGAGAAGCAGGCTCTCTGCAGGGAGGCCCTTTGGGACTTGATCCCAGGACCCCAGGATCATGTCGAGCTGAGGGTAGACCCACAATGGCTGAACCACCCAGATGACCCCAGAGTAGCAGCCGTTTAGCTGAGGAACGAGATTTAGCACAGGCTGAGGTCACTGGGCTCCCACAGAGGGTGAGTTTGAAAATCAGACCCTCTGCCCACCAGGTCTAGCTCTTCGAAGAGGATGGGGCTGGGGAGGGTTGGGGGGGCACTTTATCCCATATCCCCCACTGAAATGAAGGGCGTTACAGGGAAACGCTCCCTACTGGAAGAAGCGTGGGACAATCTGTGTGGGGAAAAAGTGCATAGAAGGCTCTTTCCAGGGATGTTTTCCATTATGAGGGTCAGAGTAAACAACAGGCAGAGGAAACCAGTCAGGTCTCAGACTAAACACACGACTAACTGTTGCTCCAGCCATCACAGACGGAACAACCTGTCCTCTGCAGTACCTCTTATGGTGCCTCTTCCTGAATCCCCTTCAGGAAATCTGAAGCCTGGATCCAGCCAGCTCTTCCTTGCCGCCTGGCCCAGGAGTCACCATGCCAGCGTTTTCCCAAGAGACATACGGTAAATGAAGTGTCTGCACTGCCCTGGGAGGGCTCTCTAGGTCCACCCGCGAGGCCAGCCCCGCTCCCTCCTGCCTCTGCGCTGTCACCTGGAATCCTAGAGAGAAAACCCCAGCCGCAGCCCCTGACAGCCAGCCATGGCCCCCATGAGGTTCTGCCAAGAACAGGAGCAAAATAAAGCAGAACTTACAGTGAAGTCCCTGAGCCAACACCCCACCAGCTCCTGCTTCTAGAGCAGGGAGAGCAGGACTTTGTCTCCCTCCAGAACTACTGGGGGCACCAGCAAGAGGTTAAGGGGAGAGCCTGCTTCCTCCCCCAGGTGGGTCCATGCCGGAGCCTGCTCCTGCTCCCACACAGCTCCCCCAGTGACCCCGACCAAGCCCAAGTAAATCATTCCAACATTTCACATACCTCATCATCTGCTTCTCTCCCCGCAGAGTAAAAGGCAAAACAACACAGTTCTATTGAGCTCCGCTCTACAGAAGGAGGCTGGGCTGGAGGAAGGGAAGGTGCTGCCCTCCAACTCCTGTCAAAAGAATAAACAGCTGTTTCAGGAAGAGGGGGGCAGAGAGATCCCACAGCAGCCAGGGGCTTTGTTCCTCGCTGGCCCTGGGAAATGGGCTGTTTATCAAGGCCTGTTGACTCAGAGCTACATGCCAAGGCAGAGATGTTTCTCTTTGGGCCCACAAGCAGCCAGGCCTCCCTAACCAAACGAAACTACAGGCCCAAACTAGGCCTGGTGTTGGGGGAGGGGAGGCCACCACCCTTGAGAGGGACACACTGGCTGCCCACGTCACCCACTCCTTGGCAAAAATGGGAACTGTTCTGAGCCCAGACATCCCCAAGTGACTACTAGAAGGAACAGCCAATGGAGGAGTCTATTAAAAAAAAAAAAATGCAGGGTGGGTGGGAGAAGGGGAGAGAGTCCTCAAGACCCTTGTCAAAATGCTATCTAGATATTCCTTAAGGTGAAGCCTCCCCTCCACATCTTTTGAACTTCAGAAGTTGTTTTGTTTGAACGCTACTTTTATAGAATGTTACGAGATACGAGATCTCCCGCATGGAAACCCCGAGCTATAAGAACTTTAAAAGGTCACCGAGGCCCAACCCTGCTCTTTGGCTGAATAATGCTTAACCCTTCCCACACCCACCTCCTGCTCCTAAAGATAGAATTGTCCAGCTGGAAAGGACCTTAGAGCAGTGGATTTTCAAATGTCGAACAGCTAAAACTCTTAATGAGAAAAAAACCACAGGAAGTCCTTCTCAGAACCCCACTAAGCAAAACAGAGCACACAGAGTGCCTTGGCTGAAGCAGGGAAGTGCAGCTCAAAGCAACCCCCCACCCCCACCCCATCTCAGCCCTCCGGAGGGGTTCCACATGCCTCCTGGGTGGACAGTCTGGAAACCCCAGACTTAGGAGAGGGATCAAAGTCCAGGGGCCCCGCCAAGGGATGCCTAATCTTATAGCTGTTCTTAACAAAATTTCATACCCCTTCCTCTGGGGACACGAGCTGGTTGGCCATGGTGTTAGGGTCTGGAAGTCCCAACAACGTGCTTAAATCTAGGAAAGCTGAACAAAAGGTGTGCTTGCAACCCAGTCACCATGCTCTAGATCTGGACGCAAAAGAAAAATGTCTGTAAGCTCACCAAGAGACACGGACTGGAACATTTGTAACACAGCAAAAACTGGAAACAACCCCAAAGCCCATCATCGGAGCAGATCAGTCCTGTCCTAGTGGGACGCCATACATGACAATGAGAATGAGCCAGCTGCAGCAGCTAACAACAGCATGAGTGTCATGTACGTAATGTAGAAAGGAAGAAGCCCTGGATGAGTTCATTTATTTAAAAATCAGAAACAGTCAAAACCAATCTGTGGTGCTAGAACTCAGGATGGGAGTGGCTGAGACTCGGAAGGGGCCCAAAGGAGTTCCTGGGAGGTTGGTCATGTTGCTTCTTAGGCCGGGTAGTGCTTGCAAGGCACGTCCACTTTGTGAAAATTCATCACGAATGTGTCTTTTCCATGTGACTGTTAAGAACAAAAGTGAACAGAAAACTTTCTTCTGAAAGCTGCCTTCTCTTGGGCATTCTATCTTCTCCAGCCCCTGGCTCAAGGGCCAGAGGATTGTGGGCGGGCCCTACCTTTTCCGTCTTTTGGGTTCCCCATCCCAATACCAAGCACCACCGAGCACATCACTAGGGGTCCAGGGATGATCTGTTGCATTAAATGATCCAGATGTCTGGAGCGATGGTCAATGTGAAATGGAAAGATAACAGAGGCTGGACACTAAGATAAACTGGTCCTTTTCGCAAGCAAGCACCTCTCTCAGGTCACAGGGGTCTCCCACGTTACAATTTACAAAACAGCCTCTCTTGGTGATCCTCGGGATCACCTACAAAGTGGTCAGAACAGAGGGAGGCTCTGGGAGCCTCAGTGATTTGCTCAAGGTCGCCGGCTGGTGAGTCTAATGCTGCTCTTTCTTCCCTAGCTGCTTCCAGGGGACCATCTACAGGCCAGTTGAGTGACAGGCTCCAGGCTCCAACCTGGTTAACCACAGCTGGACACAGTATGCAAACCTGGAAAGCAGACAATTCACCTAAGGATCTGACATGATTTTCCTCTATCCCTGACGGCACTGTCATGCTTAGACTCTCAAAGCAAAGGAGCACATACCCGTGGTCATTCCTTAGTTGAGAGGCAGAGAACCTAGCAAATGAGCCTCGGGTCATGTAGCTGTGCTGATCGAAGGAGGTAGACTCTCAGGTAAGAGCTTGACACCTGGCCTGGCCAGGCCGCCTAATCTCATCATTCGTGGTCACTAGGGCCCTTCCAATCCTGGCAGCCCATGGATCTATGAGCTGGCAGCCAGTATTCAGCAGCTGTCCACAAGCCACACCTCAAGGCCAAGGATTGCAGGGCCTCAGAGTCATGGCCAAGGTGGCTGCAGCCCAGGTGTGGGAAGCCCTGCCTTGGTACCCAAGACCACTTCTGGCTGGGAAAAATGCAGGTCAATATCCCACCCTGATTACTTCTGCAGAGGTGTGAGGATTAAGTGTTCTTGACAAAGAACCCTACAGACAAAATGTTTGCAGGTTGTCAATATTTGTTTCATCCTAAATGTGTTGAGGGCAGTCACAAAAGACATTGTTGCTTGAGAATGATAGAATGAATTGGGTTACATGAAGTACATTCTCCTTCAACTTTGCTTAAGTGTGTCACCTCATTGGGGAGAAATTCTCAGATTTAAAATGACTTTCTTTTTGTAGGTTCCTTATTTATCTTTTTTTTAAGATTTTTTATTTATTTATTCATGACAGAGAGAGAGAGAGAGAGATTGGCAGAGACACAGGCAGAGAGAGAAGCAGGCTCCACGGAGGGAACCCGATGTGGGACTCGATCCTGGGTGTCCAGGATCACACCCTAGGCCGAAGGCGGTGCTCAACCACTGGGCCACCGGGGCTGCCCCCCCCCCCTTTTTTTTAAAGAATTTGTTTATTTGACATAGAGAGAGAGAGGGAGCACAAGCAGGCACTGCTGCAGAGGGAGAGGGAGAAGCAGACTCCCCACTGAGCAGGGAGCCTGGGATTATGACCTGAGCTGAAGGCAGATGCTTAACCGAAGGCAGATGCTTAACCGACTGAGCCACCCAGGCGCCCCCTTATTTATCTTTGAAATATCTTTCTTCTTCTACCAGAATGTCAACATTAGGGGCAGATAGAGTTATTTTGTACCCTATCTGTTTTGTACATTTTGTACTAAAGTGAACATGCTTATTAGATCTACTGATGTTCTGTGCATCTTCATAGGTTACAACACATGTCTAGAACGATGTGTGGCAACTACACATTCAATAAATGTTAACTATTTAAAACACGGATGGCAAAGTTAAGAGCAACAGTAGAAGTGAGCAGTGGGACAAAGTGAACAAGGCAAAGATGAGTGTAGTCCATGCTGCTCTAGGTGTGAACCCTGGGGTGTCCAGTGTGGGCTCAGGATGAATACACAAGGAGTCCAGTGAAGCAGACGCTCACCAATGCTTGCAAGCTCTGCTCTGGGCTGGTGCCCAGGTTTCTGGGTGAAGGAGGGGAGTGAAATAGTATTGCTGATACTAAAGAATCAATGTAAGGGCCAGGAGTGGGGGGAGCTGGTGAGCTCTATCCTAGATGCACTGAGTTTAAAGAACCTGCTAGAGCCAGCTCAGCAGCAGCATCCTAGAGAGTGAGGCCGGGAGGAGTCCCATTTAGGAGTTGCCAGCATGCAGGCAAGAGCAGGCAGGTCTGCTGGGTGCTGAAGCAGAGGAAGCATAGAAGTCAAAGCAGGGCATCCCTAACAGGCACCGCCCTGAAACCAGTGGGGCACCTCTAAGAGGCAGCAGGGAGCCAGGAACAAAAGGAATAGTGAAAGCCGGAAAAGATCCAGTGCCAATACAGCAATGTGAGGGCTGCTTGCTGAATCCAGTGAGGCCATTTGGAGTCCCAGTTGGGGGCCATGCTCTCCTCTGACCACCTCTGTGCCCTCTGGCCTCTGGAAGAGAAGAGAAGGCTACAAACATGTTTCTGGGCAAGGTTGCTGGTATCTTGAGAATCCCAAGGAGTGCCAGGCATGGAGGTGTGGCAGCAGAGGTTCTGTTCCTGGCTCTGCATCTGACTTCAGGCAAATCCCTGCATGTGTGGGGTTGTTTTCCACACTACCCACCTTGTCCCTCCAACCCCCCACCTCCTGGCAGATGAAAAGCTTGATCTAGCATCTCCTACTCTGCACTGCATC
This sequence comes from Canis lupus familiaris, assembly GCF_011100685.1. Classification (NCBI taxonomy): domain Eukaryota; kingdom Metazoa; phylum Chordata; class Mammalia; order Carnivora; family Canidae; genus Canis; species Canis lupus. The sequence continues at coordinate 61,104,235 of NC_049230.1, read as the reverse complement.
CCAGCTTGAGGGGTCAACGGTACCCCTGAAGCCCAGCCACAGACTCTGACTGCAGACCCCTGTAGAAGAGCAGCTGGTGCTTTCAGACCCTAGGCCACAATGGGGGTCCCAAGACCAGAGACAGAAGGGGAGGTCCCAGCCTTTGGATGGAGGAAGAGCATGCTGGGGAGGGGGTCAGAGCCAACAGGTATGCCTCACCCAAGGCTTTATCTGGCTGAGATCAGAACCACTGAGAGGCAAGTTCTATGCAGTCACAGTGGGAAGCCCTGGAACCAGTAAGAGAACATTACATGTGGAGAGAAAGGAAGGTTTCCAGGCTGTTCTTCCTCTCAGAGGCAGAGCCTGTCTCTCGCAGGGCCCACTGCCAGGCCCAGTCTTGTCACCCTTGTGTGTTCCCTTGGCTGGCCAACGTCTGCCAGATGACACGAGAGCAGTAAACAAGTCACTCTCATTCGCAGAAGTTCAAGTCCCTTGGCTTTCATGCCACTGGCAACCTGTCAACTCTCCCAGCATCTCGATAGCCAGCCTCCCTTCCAAAGGTGTTCCCCATTTACAGCATCCATGCCAGACAGCCTCTGCTTGAAGGGTTCTAGAGATGGAGAACTGTTTCATCTCTAGAACTTTCTCCTTTTTTTTAAAGATTTTACTTATTTGAGAGAGAGCATGAGCAGGGGAAAGGGCAGGGGGAGAGGGAGAAGTGGGATCCCTGCTGAGCAGGGAGCCAGATGCAGGGCTCGATCCCAGGACCCTGGGTTCGTGATCTAGCCAAAGGCAGATGCTTAACCAACTGAGCCACCCAGGAGCCCCATCTCTAGACTTTCCTGATTGTTTAAGGCACATCTTTTCAGTATAGAACTGACTTCTGCTTCCTAGAACGTCATTAATAACAATAAAGGCTATCATTCATTTACATACACAATTTAATTGGAACCTTACTACAAATCAATGACAATACTCTTCATTTCCCAGACAGGGAACCGATGCTCAGAGAGTCCGTAACACAGACAAGATCACACAGCCGATAAGCTCTACCTGTCCATGTAGACATGCCTTCCCCACCCAACCTGACAGTTCCTCAGAGACAAGGCCCCCTACTCCTTCCCCTTAAAGCAAAACCCCATCTTCCCTGCCACACTTCAGGAAGGCTGTGCCCACCAGGATTTATTCCAGCAATACATATTTGGAGGGCATTTCCTCAGGACCTGGGACTGCATCAGGATGGGGTGGGGACAGAGGGAATGCAAAGAATCAGACCCACAGCCTGTACTTTTCAAGTCCAAGTCCGGTGAGAGGGACACGTGCCCCTCGAAACGCCAAATGCTGTTTAGAGGTCAGCTATAGCTATCAGGCTACCCAGGCTGGCCTGAGCAAGGGTCCCTTGGCAGAAGTCAGCACTTCTCTCTAACTACAGGGTCAGTCTCCTGTTTCTTTGTTTCTTTCATACCATCCTCCTATTATTGTTACTTGGGCTTTGCCTTTCTACAAGCCTTTGCCTGGTGTTGGTTGAGAAAGGTCTGTAAACTCAGGTGGACATAACTGACTGCTTGACCTAGGGCAGTTCTGGTTTACATCTGTTGTGAGGCAGTTAACAGGTTAATGTTCCTGTGCCCCCTTTCACTTTCAAAGGTGTGCCAGTCTGGAGGATAAATCCTAGGGTCACTCTATGTAAAAATGGTTCAACAAAATAGAGTTCAGTGAAGTCCTCTTCAAGATCCCTTCCAGCTAGAATCCAAAGCTTGTGTCACCACCTGCTGGTCCCTTAGGATCCCCCTCTCCAGGGTACAGAGTCTTGCCTAGAGCTGCTCAGAGGTGGTACAAGCCCAACTCCTCCAGATGGGTATCTGCTCCACCCCTGCCCTCCACCTGTCCTGCTTGGTGCCTCGGCTGCTTCCTCTTTGCAGGCTAGGAGGTATTCAAAAACTAAGAATTTACTGAAAAATCCTGAAGAAACAAATCTTGTTTCTCTCCCCACTCCACCCCCACCCCAACTAGGTTTTCCTAGGTCTCCTGTAATAAGTTGAGACTTTCAAAAACTAATCTCTACAGACGAGGTTCTAGGAATCCTAGCCATAAGCTAAAAAAGCAAAACAACTCTTAATTGAGATAGCAATGGAGATGGCTTTTTCTTCTCCTGTTCTTGGAATGAGGCAGGCCTGGATTCATATCCCAGTCCCATCCACTTACTTGCTGTTTTGACCCTAGAGAAGGCACTCCACACTCTATGAGCCTCAGTTTACCTATCTGTAAAGATAATAATTCCTTACTCCTTGAGCTATTAAAAGGATGAACAATAGTATCTGTAATGCTTCCAGTCCCTTGCAAGTACTTAGGAAAAAGGAACTGGCATTATCTTCACTGATGTCTAAGAGACAAGTACAGTTTCCACCTCATCATAGTGGCAGGAGGCAGCATGGCACAGAGGTTAAAGCAAGCATTGGAGTGAGACAGGCATTGACTAAATGTGTGACCTTGAGCAAATCACATGAGCTTTCTGAGACTTGGTTTTTCTACTCTGTAAATGAGAGTAACAATGCCTTTCTTTTCAACCATGGTGGAGGAGATGCTTGGCACAGGGCCTGATGTTGGAAAAAGTACCCAATGTCAGCTACATAATTCCTAATCATGATTATCCTAGAACTCTCCATATCACAGGCTCTAGGATCACCCGTTCTGTGTTCTCCATGAGTCCACCATGTTCCAGGGTCCTAAAAACAACCAGTCCTTCCTTTGGATGAGGTATTTTCATATCTTCCATCTGCTGGAGCCTCCTTAGCCTGTGAGGCAGGGTGAGTGCTACTCTGTCCACCAGCAGAGGAATCTGGTGACTTGCACAGGGTGACTCAATTTGGATGAGAAGCTGTGTTTGGATTGAGCCAAGAATTTCTCCAGCCTGTTTCTGCTCCAAAAGTTCCGGAGCCAGAACTTTTCAGAAGTCTGAAAGTCACTGATTCACTCAATGTTAAAGAGAATTATGTATTCACTTGCTTATTCATTCATTAAATATGTACTGACTTAGTGTCAATATTGGCACCAATATTGGTGCCAGGCACTGCTCAGCCCACTAGATCTACAAGGATTAGCCAAGATGGCCAGCCTCTCTCTCTCATGTAACTCTGATGAGAAGCTGAGTCCAGAATCCCAACTATCATGTCACCAAATGCATCCTGTGATTGACGTGAATGTCATGAGACAGAAAAAACAAAGGAGCCCCCCAACATTCAGTCACTCCCTTACTCTGAGCTCCCCGGATTTCTGGAGGAATCAGACAGCAATCTCACATGCCACTTGCCCATGTGGCTGTAGGAATATCCTTACTACCCAAATTCACTCTACTCTCAAGCATGCCCCCCATCTTCTGAGCTACTTCATTTTGTACATGAGAACACTAAGGCCCTAAGGAATGAAAACGACTGATCCAGGGCCTCCTGACAATAATATGAGGAGACCACGGCTGCTGCCCAGATGTCTGGCAACTCTCCAAGACAGGAAGCCTCTTAACCACAGCACAAGGAAGTCAAAGAGCTCAGGGAGGGGCTGGAGGCTGCAGCCAACGGTCCTCTTCCCAAATTTCCTTATTTATGGCCAAGAAAATTCCAGAAGCCTCTGTCAGGGATGGCCACATCACTGTCTTTTCCTTCCCCTGACACTGTTCTTGAATGATTTGGGGATGCCATGGCAAGCTTTCTGACGTGGGCACAGAAGTGTCACTGGGAAAAGGTGAGCATGGATGGGCTGAAGCTAAGAGAGGTATCCAACTCAGAAAAAACATCCTCACTCAAGCATAAACATAAAACAGTTCGGAAATGAGCTGGGATGCCTGGGTGGCTCAGTGGTTGAGTGTCTGCCTTTGGCTCAGGACGTGATCCGGGGTCCCAGGATTGAGTCCTGCATGGGCTTCCTATAGGGAGCCTGCATCTCCCTCTCCCATGTCTCTGCCTCTCTCTCTGTCTCTCTCTGTGTCTCTGTCTTTCATGAATAAATAGAATATTAAAAAAAAATCAGAAATGGAGCAAAAACACTTAACACAAGCTCCACTAAGGACACATCACATGAGTCTGTTAAGAAAAACCTAACATGAAAGCCCCAATTCAACCCTGTTGTCTTTGCCTTGGCCACGAGCTTAGGGCCTCTAGCTCTTGGGAGGTTTCACCTGCCCTCTTCATAGCCACGTTCTTCACCAAGCTTCTGCTTCTGTTCACCCCCGAGATGCCAAGGTATGTGTTTCTCTGTTCTGCTTAGCGCCTGGGACTGAGAAGGGACTTTGGGGTTTTTTCTCTGGGTGTGGCTTCCTAGCATTCACAAAGGAAAGTCCACAGGCTGCTCTATCTGCATGACCCAGGCTGCTCACCTTAGCTAGCACAGCAGAAAATATATCCCATGGAGATATATTCCATCAACTAGTTCTAGCTCTCCCCATTCTCACTGTAGGATTTCATCTCCTGGTCCCCTTGGTGGTGGAGGACTAGTGACTAGACTAGTCTGTCCAAAACAAAAGTGAGCTACTCAACTGCTAGGGGAAGACCCCCCTGGGACTCTCTTTTCTCAGTGCCCTGGAGTACATTCCAGAAGGTAAGTTCTAGCAGCCTGGCTCCTTGAGTGAGGGGCACAGCCAGCAGTTGAACCAGGATGTGCATATTAATTAGAACAGAAAATAAATCTTTATGAGTTTGGACCCTAGCATCTAGGGGGTGTTTGTTGCTGCAAGGTAACCTACTGCATCTTGATACACTGCCCACCTCACACAGAGTAGGAGATTCTCTAGGGATTCGTCTACCCTCTTCCCCGTCCTCCATCACCCTTCTCATCACCAAGAGTCTTGCATGAACAGAGGTAAGTAGAATGGAGGCAAGAACACATCTCTGATGTCCTGGAGAAATTTTCTCCTTAAGTCCCAAAGACGGGTGAACGTTCAGCTACATCTCAAAAGAACGAGAAGGAAGTTGAGTGTGTGGTTGTCTACAGACGTTATTTCCTATGAAGTAAGAAGCGAGATCACCTGATAAGAGCAAGTGGGAGTGCAGTCTGAGAGCCCCCCGGTTAGCAGGAGATGCCAGGGACAAGGGGTGGAGAAACACTGACCAGGATAAAAACGCAGGGTGGCCGAACAACACCGGAGGCTTCCTGGGGTTAAACTGAGCCAGCCACACAGTCCCATTCATCAGCCCAGAGACAGTGACAGAGATGGAAATGGGTCAGATTCACTGAACCTCGGGACTGACGGGCCAGACGGTGGGCCAGAAAGATGAGAAGGGGGTTTTGCTTCAAGCCATAAAGGTCATGTGATTTAACCAATTGGCCAGATGAAGCGAGGAGGTAGGTGGAGCTCACAGCACCCAGAACAGGAGATTCTGCTGTTACCCCACTTTACAGAGAAGGAAATCGGGACTCAGAGACAGGATATCGCTTGCCCAGCTCCGACAGTTAAGGGTCAGAGCCAGAACTATCAGAGCCTGGCCAGCCCAAAAGCTTAGCCGCTACCTGGTACTCTTTCAGCCAGAAGCCATGTCACTCCCTCTGAGCAACCCTTGGCCCTTTATCAGACTTTTCTTCTACACCTTAACTTCTCCTTTTAAGTATTATCTCGTATGTACATAGTCTCCCAATGCAGATAGTGAATTCCTGAAGAGCAGGCATCAGTATTTTATATAAAAATTAATAATAGGAGTAGCAGCAGCAAATGTTACTTTCTATGAATGCACAGCATGCCAGGCTGTGTTCTAAGCACTTTACACTCATTAATCAATTCTCACTAAACTCTGTGAAACTCGTTCTGTAATCATCCCCATTTTGCAGATGCGGAAACATTTCCATTTGGGTGAGCTGAAATTCAACCCCTGATATTACTATTTTAATAACTATAGTTCAATTTGAGTCATTTTTTCTATAATCTCATTTATTTCGTATTTTATGTATTTTTGTAATATTTTACTTATTCATGAAAAAGACAGAGAGACGCAGAGACATAGGCAGAGAGAGAAGCAGGCTCCCTGCAGGGAGTCCAATGTGGGACTAGATCCCAGGACCCCAGGTTCATAACCTGAGTCGAAGGCAGATGCTCAACCACTGAACCATCCAGGTGCCCCTATTTTTTATATTTTAAAACACTCTCAGAAGGATCTATGGGCCTTTCCGGGTGCCAAAGGAGTTCACAGTGGAGGCAAGTGCCAAGATTCCAGAGGTCTGATTCTGTCCCCCTTCAATCCCACAGAACCCAGAGCTTCTGGCTGGCAGAGGGTAAGCAGGGTAAGGGACGCTATACCATCTTCATGCGAGGGCTGGGAATGAATACTAGCTACTTTAACCCATCCGTACATCATAAATACCTAAGTGTCATAAATACTTTGATTTCAGCAGTATGAGCCCACATATAACATTCCTCATAAAAAACAAGTCACTTGTTTCCCCAATTAAATAATTTTTAAAGTCCAGTGTGTCCAGTGTGCTCATTAGGAAAGCATCTGAGTTGTGGATCACAAATTGAAATAACAGGAGGGTTTGTAGCAGCTGCCTCTGGGTATAATGTGGGCTGATCCCCAGCCTCAGCTAAGGATCCCTGAGGGCAGACTAACTGGCCATCCCCCACTAGGCTTGCTTTCTTAGCATCTGTGCACTGGCTCAGTCTAAATAAGTAGCACTAACACGACAGCCTATCCTATATATGCTGAACTTTTAAAAAGTAAATTTCAGGCATCTAAACAGACACACTGAATCACCAACCAGGTAGAGCTCTCCAGGTTTCAGAAAATTTTAGAAAATTACAAGACTTAGGGTTAAGGCAGCTGGGGCCAGTGCTCCCTGCCCAGACCAGATAGCTGTCCTCCTTGGCAGCTGGCCAGTGCTGAGGGCTGAACCTCAGGATACCCAGTGCCACTCTTGGCACCACTCCCGTGGGCTATATGACCTTCCATAAGTAGCTGGCTACCTAATTTTTTATCTTCCAAATATGGGGTGTGTACCAGATTCAATGGGTCAATCAAGAATCACCCCCCCCCCCCCACACACACACACACCTAGAGCTATAGGGAATGGAGAAATTATACAGGCTCCCTAAGGAGCTTATATTCTAGTAGAGGAGCCAAGCCTTTCCTCTGTAGGCCTTCCCTACAGAAGAAAGCAGTCAGTGCAAGTGGAGATGGAAGCACTGTGTTCTGTTCTGGGGCCACAGAGGAAGGAGGACGCCATCCTGCAGAGGGCTGTGTGGCCAGGTTTCAAACAGGAAGGGGCTACATTTGAACCTGGCTTCAAACGGTGAGAGGGTGGGGAAGAGTGCTCTCGAGTTGAAGGACAAGCATTTGCAAATGCAGAGGGATAGAATAGGGGCACCCCACTGAACCCAGTGTGGACTGTGGAGTAGATGTGGTCTCTCCCCACATCTACTGCTTTGGAGTCCAAAAGAGTCCCTGGAACCTGTATTTTTAACAAGCTCCCTAAGTGATTCCAACATGCAGGCAGTAAGTGCTATGTGTTGGGGAAAAAAAGTTAATGAGTACAAAACGAACTTAACCTCAGACAAGTCCCTTCCTCTCTCAAAATGTCTTCTCTTCTTTAAAATAAACACACTGGTGGATGCCCAGGTGGCTCAGATAGTTAAGCATCTGCCTTCGGCTCAGGCCATGATCCCCGGGTCCTGAGATCGAGTCCCATATCCAGCTCAGCAAGGAGTCTGCTTCTCCCTCTACCTGCTGCTGCTCTCTCTTTCTGACAAATAAGTAAAATCTTAAAAAAAAAAAAAAAAAAAAAAAAGGCACTGGGTCACCTTGGTGATTTCCAAACTGTGTTCTAGAAAACCTTAGAATCTCCCGAAGTCCCTCAGGAACCACAGAGCAGAGATGAGGAGACCTTGAGAGCAGGACTCTAAGCCCCCATCCACACTCTCTTTGATCATCTTCTCTTTTTATCTATCTGCTATCATATACTAGGCTTCCATGTGCTATTTTGTTTGTAGTAAAGGTTTCTTGGCTATACGTACTTTCAAAACCACTGAATTGGGCAGCCCCGGTGGCGCAGCGGTTTGGTGCCGCCTGCAGCCCAGGGCGTGATCCTGGAGACCCGGGATCGAGTCCCACGTCGGGTTCCCTGCATGGAGCCTGCTTCTCTCTCTGCCTATCTCTCTCTCTCCGAATGAATAAATAAATAAATCTTTAAAAAACAAAAAACACTGAATTGCATGATCATCCAAGAATCCCCAAATAGAAATTTTTAAATTCCTTAAAGGCAACAACCTACTTTTGTTAAGTATTCCTCAAACAAGTATGGACACAGCATAAGCCTGCTCACCAGACTTATTTATTTTACCATCATAATTTAAAATATTTTGCTGCAGAGCAGTAATCAATGAGTGGAAGGGGAAAATGTGGACAGTAATTAAATGGAATAATACACGACCTTAAAAAAAAAACTATATTTTTGAAGAATAGTTAATAAACTAGGAAATTAAATGAGAAAGCCAGATACCACACTGCGCATAGACTACAATCTCAACTCTGGATCTAATACATCAAAATTACTGGACAAGTATGGCAGGTCCTCAAAAACTCAAACATCAAATTGTCGTATGATCCAGCAATCCCACTTCTGGGTGTATATCCAAAATAAATGTAAACAGGGACTTGAAGAGGTATTTGTGCACCAATGTCTAAGCAGCATTATTTACAATAGCCAGCAAAGTGGGAACAGCTCAAGTGTCCACTGATGAACGAACGGATAGACATTAAGTGTGGTATATACACACAATGATATATTATTCAACCTTGAAAATGAAGGGGGTTGTGACACCTGCTTCAACAGAGATAAATCTTTAAAACATTTGGGATGCCTGGGTGGCTCAACGGTTGAGTGTCTGCCTTTGGGTCAGGCCGTGATCCTGGAGTCCCGGGATCGAGTCCCACATTGGGCTCCCTGCATGGAGCCTGCTTCTCTCTCTGCCTATGTCTCTGCCTCTCTTTCTGTGAGTCTCTCATGAATAAATAAATAAAATCTTTTTTAAAAATCTTAAAAACATTATGCCCAGTGAGATAAGCCAGACACTGAAGGACAAAGACTGGACAATGCTACTTAGATGAGGGGCCTACGAAGGGGGCACTTGACGAGATGAGCACTGGGTGTTATACTATATGTTGGCAAATCAAACTCCAATAAAAAAAATATACAAAAAAAAAGAAAAAGAAAAAGAAGAGGTGCCTAGGGTAGCTGAATTCTTGGAGACAGAAAGTAGAGTGGTGGTTGCCAGGAACTGGGGCACAGAGGGAACGGGCAGTTACTGCCTGACAGGTATTGAGTTTCCATTTGGGAGGATGGAAATGCTCCAGAGATGGGTGGAAGTGATGGTTGCACAATGATGTAAATGTATTTAATGCTACTGAATGGTACACCCAAAAAGTGTTATAATGGTAAATTTTGTTATGTATATTTCACAACAATAAAAAAAAAAAAAAATACTGGCCAGAACTAGATTCATGTGGTAGTGGGTGAATCATGTGATACGATTGTGGCAGAGCCATCACTTTATTCTTTCCACTTCTCCACATTTGAAATATCCTACAATGAGAATAAATTACTTTCAAAAATGGACAAAAAGCTATTTAATTAAATAAATCTGGCAGTTCTCTGATACTTCCCAAAAATGCATTGTTGCCTTTTATGTAAATGGAAGCAATACTTTATGTATTTAATTAATGAAAGGAGCCAAGTCCAAGGATGCCAACTCTAGTATACAGCAAGCCACTGAGTCAAAATAAAGGACAGGCAGAGTGCTTCCCTTCTTTAAGACTAGTTGTTCTCACCTATATTTAAATAAATTTCAAATAAAAACAGGGCCAAAATAGAATCCCCTAAAGAGCTTCCCAAGAAGCTGGCTGGCTTGGGAAAGTTCAAATGCAAACTGAAGACAAAAGAACACTACAGAAAAGTGGGGGACAGCCCGTGTTTTCTTCAGGACATTAACACACAGACAGCTGGGAAAGTGACTTTGCCTGTAAATTTCTTTCCCTCCTGCTTCTGGAAATACTTTCTCAGGCAGAAAGAATTACGAATCCAGAAAAGGCCTGCCATTTGTGTTCAGTGCAAATCCATTTCCTCCAACACCCCTCACACCAAATAACTGTTGATATTTAAAGGATATTGGTTGGAAGGGCAGCTGATGTGTCTACCTGCCAGATGCCCTCTATCCTAAGCCAACTGTGTCTACCTTTCCTGGTTCCTGGGCCCTCTGCGTTACTGTGGGGGCTAAATGTAAAGTGTACAGTGTCACTGAGATGTTGGGCGCATAGTAAGTACTCACAAGCTTCTTCCTTTTTATCTCAGAAGTTCCCTGTTCAAGATTCATGTGTGTCCTGGTGGTGGCTTGGAGAGTGGTGGTACCAAAGGTAGTTAATGTAGTTAATACTAAGTGGTAGGTTTCCAGATTACATACAACAGTGGGGTGGAAAGAGGATCCTTCAGATGTGCAGCTCAGGGGCGGCCTTGAAAGGCAGGGGAAAGGAGCCCAGTAGCCCCATGGACCCCAGATCTAAGTCCTACATTGGCAGGCACAAAGCTCTTTCACAGGGATCCGTGTGAAATCCTCAGAGCAAGAAGGTGGGCTCCATTTCACAGATGAAGAAACAGAGCCTTAAAGAGGTTCTGTCTTATTTAAGGTCACACAGTTAGGGAATAGCCAGATACATGGTTTTCTAAAATTCCCAGATACATGGGAATTCTAAAATTCTAAAAGAGGTGAGGGACAAAGGATCCTGATAATTCCAGCTCTGCCACTAACTCCTTTGTTCAATTAGTTGTTTCCCTCTTGCATCTTTCCTTAAAAAAAGTTTTGTGGGTTTTTTTTTTAAGATTTTTATTTATTTATTCATGAGACACACACACACACACACACACACACACACACACACACACAGAGGCAGAGACACACAGGCAGAGGGAGAAGCAGGCTCCATGCAGGGAGCCTGACATGGGACTCGATTCCAGGTCTCCAGGATCACGCCCTGGGCCAAAGGCAGACGCTGAACGCTGAGCCACCCAGGGATCCCAAAAAAGTTTTAAAGAAAAGGCAGGGAGGGGACAGGAAATTCTTTGAGGCACTAAATTAGGTAAGTTTCCATCTCTGGGCTTTGGCATCCTCATCTGTAAAATGAGCCACTTCCTGCCTCGAGCCCTTTGCACATGCTCTTGCCTCTGCCTGAGAAGCCTTTCCCCCACCCCCTCACACCCATATGCCCTCCTCCTTGTCCTGTAGGCTCTGATGATGATGTCACTCCCCAGGGGAAGTCTTCTGTGTTATATTCTTACCCTCCCTTGTAAGCACCCTATGCCTCTCCTTTGGGGTACTAACCACTATTTGGACATGTGGGCATACACGCCTCACCACAAGATGGAAGACTCCTCGTTTGCCAGCTGGCAGACAGCATGTTGATTCAAAAACTGAGTTCTGGGATCCCTGGGTGGCGCAGCAGTTTGGCGCCTGCCTTTGGCCCAGGGCGCGATCCCGGAGACCCGGGATCGAGTCCCACGTCGGGCTCCCGGTGCATGGAGCCTACTTCTCCCTCTGCCTGTGTCTCTACCTCTCTCTCTCTCTCTCTCTGTGACTATCATAAATAAATAAAAATTTAAAAAAAACAAAAAACAAAAACTGAGTTCTTCGGGACACCTGGGTGGCTCAGCAGCTGAGTGTCTGCCTTTGGCTCAGGGTGTGATCCCGGAGTCCCGGGATTGAGTCCCACATCAGGCTCTTTGCATGGAGCCTGCTTCTCCTGTCTGTCTCCTGTCTCTGTCTCTCTCTCTCTCTCTGTGTCTCTCTCCTGAATAAATAACTAAAATCTTAAAAAAAAAAAAAAAAAAACTTGAGTTCTTCTCAGGGCTCTGATCTTCAGAAAGTATCCTCCCATCCCCACCCACAACCACCCCATCCTCAGGTTCTCATCCAGACAACATGGGGAGGTAGATAGGGCATCTATTAGATTTCCACCAGCTCACAACTTCTGTATCTGGTTCCCAGATCTCTCCTAATGTGGCCCCTGGGAAATTTCTAAACCTTTCTAAACCTTTTACCACTCTCAGTCAGGCATCAGAGGTACAGTCACAAGAGCACCTCAACACCGTTAATCTGTTCATTCTGGGTGGTGACTCAGTTTCCTCAATTCCAAAACTGGGGTTTCTAGATGGCGAAAAGCCAGGGCTCCCGCAGAGCTGAAGTGGGTAGCCAGCATCTGAAGTGGGTAAACGCCCAGTGAGTGTGAGCTGTTCTTTTATTATCACTCTGGTTTCTGGATCACTTCCCTGTCTCACCAGACAGCCCTACTGGCCCTGCCAGCCACATCCAGCCCCATCCCTCAGAGAAAGGAAATCAGAAGCTCAGGTGCAGCCAAGCACAGCAGGAAAAGAAAACTGTAGCACAGATGGCGGAAAATCCTAGGATACTTCCCCAAAGCAGATGGATGCGGGGTCTGGCTACTGCCCCAGGCTGCCGAGCACCAGATTCAGTAGCCGGGGCCCTCGTTGGCTGGCCCTGGAGAGGATGACCTCCTGGAAAGCAGATCAATGAGATGCAGCACAAGATGCCAGGTGTGGGGTCAGCCCTGTTCCTATCACTGCTCTGAACACCACAGGAAAAGAGGAGGGTCTTTCAATTATTGAGTTGCTAGTCATGAAACATTTACCAGCGTGCTTCCGAGTCAAGGTCTAACCTGGGCGTTCTGTGTCTGAGGGAGTCTGTGTTCTTCCGGCCAGAGGGTGTGGTGGTGTGGCCCCAACTCTCCTGGGGATGGGGGGGGGGGCGCCTCCAGTCACATGGCCCGAACTTTCTCTTCCTTTTTTAGGGCTTCCACAGTGAGGAAGCCAGACTGGGATCTCTAAAAGGATCTGTTTGTCCCTGCAATACAACTGCTCTCCTTAATAGCATTTATTATCAAGGATCTGTGAGATGGTGACTCGCTCATTAATTTGTTTATTTAATTTTGGTCAATGAAGTCCTATGGTAAGTATCCTGGGGACGTAAAAGTTTAAAGGAGCCCCTGCAGGGAATCTGTAGAAATGTGTGTGGTCACCTCTAACTTTTAGATTTTCACACGGGTTTCATTCCTTTGCAGACAAAACTGTTCTGATAACAGCTGAGTGAAATTACTGTTACTTCTACTGATAATAATGACGAGGGGCGCTCCCATGTAATAACACCATGCCACTGGGCACGTCTGTTTCTGAACTGTGCACCTGAGAATCTTGAGGCCCAGAGGTTCAAAAGTTGCCCAAGGCCAGGCTGCCCCTTTGAGAGCTAGCTCTCCAGGATCCTTCTCTGTCCCGCACCTACAGCCCTGGGACTCTCCTTAGGGTGGCAGGATCTTGTGGCACTAAGGGTGCCCCAACACTGGTGGACTCTGGCTTCTCAGTTTTGTGTCAGGAATCCCCTCTGGCCACCAGAACAGATGGGCCAAACACTCTCCTGTCTGCCCACGTGCACCCAGAATGCAGCAGAGTCATCTAGGCCTGGCCTATTAGTGGGTTTACATCCTAGAGAAGTGGCACAAGAGTTCAGATGCCCATGACAGGTTCCAGCAGTTCTAGAAGCAGCAGAGGCTAGAGCCAGCTCCGGGGCAAGACCCTACTGCTTCTGGCCAGCTTGGTTTCCCAGCCACCCCAGGCATACTGTGAAGCAACAAAAGAAATCCTTCCAATGCACGCCTTTTCTGCCTCTGTGAGCTAGAACCTCCATCTGTGGCTTACACCGACGATCTCTGACAGGGACACATTCTCAGGTGCCACTCAAGAGTTATCAGCCCCAAACATTTACTGAGCACTTGCATGCTCAGGAATCGATTCCTGAGCACTCAATTAAATTTGCACATAGGAATTTTAATTTTCCCTTCCTTTGCACAGCTCTGGTTAACATCTGAAAACCAAATTTGTTATACGAAAGACCACTGTAGACATATCCACAGATTTAGCCAACTGAACCAAGCAAGACCCCTGCCCCTGATTTTGGGAAGTGTCTCTGCCTTCCCCATAGATGCTGAGCAAGTTCCTCTTGGGGACAGCTGGAGGGCCAGCCACTTGCGGACTCATGGTTCCCTGAGGGAGGAGATAGGAGGGCAGCTGCTGTTCTGCACACAGATGCTACCAACCCCAACCATATACCATCCTTCTGGGCAGCTGGCCCACTGTCCCAGGCTTGCTCCCTCCTCTGCTCTCCTAGCCATTAAGGCTGTCTAGGTTCTGAACAGCCAACGGGATAGCAGGATGTTTGGTTCTTACAACCTCTTCCCCTCACCAGAAACACTCTTCCCTCTTCACCCTCTAACTCTTGTGGGGCTCAGCTTACAGATCACTTCCTCAAGGAAGCCCTCCCTGACCACCTCCCCTGACAGATTCAGGCCCCTGTGACACCCACCCTGCTCTTCTTCATCATGGCTCTTGCTATGCAGTCAGTTTTTTTAACGACTGTCTCCTAAGCCAAACCCCAGCCTCTGGGTGGGCAGGGATTGTGTCTCCCTTCTCTGCTACCTTCCAGGTATCTAGAAGAGCACATAGGAGCTGCCCAACGGATTCTGGATGTGTTGATAAATGAGTGCATGAATTCATGGTGGCTCAGTGAATGTTGAATGACCAGCTAATTTCAAAGCTCTGGGATCCCTGTAACAGGTGTATCTCCTAGAACCACAGTCCCTGGTGTCCAATCTGGCAAGTAGGAGCCAAAAACACTGGGCTCCCTCTGGCCACGATAGCTGCTTCTCCCTTTCGGTTTTTAGTCTGAATGTTTATTTCCTGGGGGTTTGGACTTACTGTTTAACAGCAAGAGTTGAAAAAAAAAAAAAAAAAAAACAGCAAGAGTTGCTCAGAGAGAAGTTTGCTAGATCACGGCTTCAGGCTATTTTGCTGACAGGGAAACTGAGGCGCTGGCAGCCCCAGTACATGGAGTGGCCAGATCAGCTCACTTTCAGCCCAGACACTTTCCAGTGTCCTGTTCTAAGTGAGCATTTAAAGCAAGGTTCCTAAAGACAAGAGCACACAGCCTGGGATAGAATTAAAAACTTTCATTAAGGGGATCCCTGGGTGGCGCAGCGGTGTGGCGCTTGCCTTTGGCCCAGGGTGCGATCCTGGAGACCCGGGATCG
Source organism: Canis lupus familiaris (assembly GCF_011100685.1). NCBI lineage: Eukaryota > Metazoa > Chordata > Mammalia > Carnivora > Canidae > Canis > Canis lupus. The sequence goes on along the minus strand of NC_049230.1, from coordinate 61,089,138 downwards.
AATCCCACGTCGGGCTCCCGGTGCATGGAGCCTGCTTCTCCCTCTGCCTGTGTCTCTGCCCCTCTCTCTCTCTCACACTGTGTGCCTATCATAAATAAAAATAAAAATTAAAAAAAAAACTTTCATTAAGAACTAATCACAAGATCTGGCCTCTCTTTCCTGGCTTCTTCCAGAGGTTATCTTGCACTCCATCTGGTTGATTTCTGTCTGAGCAGCACCACGTAGCAGCCCTGCCCCGGCCTGGATGTGCATCTATACCAAGCACCCCTGAAACCTAGAGCCACCTTTGCTTCCCCTGCCTGCGCACCACCAGGGTCTCTAAGCCACACTGTTGGGAGTCAGGACTGGCCTTTCATGTCTCTATTCTGCTATTTGTTCTTGAAAGGCTTTAGCCAAAACATTAAAACCCCATCCCTCAGTTTCTCCCTATATAAAATGGGGGCAGAATTCCTAACTTGCTAACCTCACAGGGCATTTGTGTTGCTCAAGCAAGATGGAAATATGACCTCACTCTTCCAACTGTCAACTACTGTAGAGAACTCTAATAATAATAATTCTGTAATTATTTTTCTGTTTTCCCTGGGGTTTTGCTGTCAACCCATAGCCAACTGATCGCTTCCAGGGCTCATTCCACCCAACCTCTCAGCACCATTCAGCCCTCCTGACAACATCCTCCCGGAAACCTCGCTCTGCCCCTCACTTCCCTGATACGCTCTCCCTGGACTCTCCTCCTCCCCCTAAGATCACTCACTCTCCGAGTTGGAACCTGGTGCAAGCAGCAGCACCATGCCTTCTCCTACCATTGACACCTGCCAAGCACATGTGGCTTGAGAGAGAAGCCACAGGAAGCACAGGAGACCACCCAGCCCACTTGTGAACGCTGGTCCAGTCTTTCCCCTGGTGCATAAAAACAGGAGCACACAGTGCTGGATCTCCACCCTGCCATCCCTTATGAAACTCTATTTGGCAATAAAAATTAGCAGAGTGGCTGCCAGAGCCCATATCCTGGCATCTCCCTCAGCTGGGTCTGACTGCATGCAGCTGAGGTCTGTGGCCTCCACACTGGGTTTGGACAAGTTGAGCAGAACAGCTCTCTGGCTGGAGTTTTAAATGGCATATTTTTACTTCCTCTTTTTCAAAAGAGAAGACTTTTAAAAGTAATTCTGGGTTAAGTATACTAAATGATGACCTCTTTGCCTTCAGTACACATACCAAATCTACATTGCTTTGGCTTTCCAAACTAAGCAAGCTACCTGCCCACCCTGTCTGAGGAGTGAAGGTAAAAGCTCCTGGGAGCAGACCTCTCAGCCCAGACCAAGAGGTGAGGTGCCTTGCTCCAGGACTGACAGTCATTAGGGATGCAAACTAATGCAGTCGGCCTCTACCTAACTACCGGCGTGGATCAGCAAAGAGAGCCATTGGGGTGTGCAGCGTGCCCTCTGGCTTCTGCAGTGCACCGTCGAGGTTCCCTGGGGTTGCTGGGGGTAGCACCTAACTCCTGGGATGCAGGGGGCGACTGGTTTCACAGAGAGGATGATGATTAAGCTGGGTCATGAAGGAGGAGTCTGCAGGTGGATTTGGGGAGGAAGTAAAAAGGGTGTTCCAAGCAGAGCGGGCACCATGGGGAAAAGCCCAGAGCCATAAAACCAGGGGAGGGTTTCAGGAATTAGCAGTAGTTCCCAGAGGCTGCAGAAATCCTAAGGGATAGAGTGACGAGAATAAAGAATTGTTCAGAGAGCAGCTCGTGCAGGAACTTGGATGTCATGTAAAGAAACACATGCCTTACCCTGAGCCAGAGGGGAGCCTGGGAAAGATCAAATCCCCAATCGGTGGCTGGTGAGGCGTAGGTTACAGAACAAGATGTCCTGGAGGACAGGAGCCTGGAGCAGAGAACAGAGAGGTCATAGCAGCAGGGGTCTGGGTGGAGAGGGCTGCACCTCAACTAAGCAAGAACCATGGCACCAAAGTACAAGGATAACAAAGAGGCAGGGTTGCCTGCACTGGGCCATAGATCTGGTTCAGGGGGAGGCTCTCAGATAGAAGGACCATGTGTACAAAGACACAGCAACTTGAAAGTGCATCACCATGCCTGAAAAGAGGGCAACTGTACCAGAGCAGCCTGTGCAATGGGGATTAGTTTGGAGAGAGAAAAATCAATGCAGACTTGTATCAGGGAGTTATTAACAAATACATGTGATCAATTGGATTATTGTTCTTAACTATCACTCCCTGCTAAAAAGCAGCTACAGACATACTCTCGAGGTAGTGCAGGTTCAGTTCCCGACTACTGCAATAAAGCAAATATTGCAACCAAGCAAGTCAAATGAATTTTTTGTTTTTTTTTCATGCATATAAAAGTTATGTTTATGCCATGCTGTAGTCTATTAAGTGCATTATGTCTAAGAAAACAATGCATATGCCATAATTTAAAAATTCTTTATTGCTAAAAAAAAATCTTTATTGCTAAAAAAAAAAAAAAATGCTACCCAGTATCTGAGCTTTCAGCAAGCTGGAATTTTTTTGCTGGTGGAGGAGAGTCTTGCCTTGATCTTGATGGCTAGTGATCAGGGTAACTGGTTGCTGCAGGTTGGGGTGGCTCTGGCAATTTCTTAAAATGAGACAACAGTAAACTTTGCTGCATCAACTGAATCTTCCTTTCATGAATGACTTCTCTACAGCATGAGATGCTATTTGATAGCATGTTACCCACATTAGAACACCTGGGTGGCTCAGTGGTTGAGCATCTGCCTTTGGCTCAGGCCATGTTCCCAGGGTCCTGGGATCAAGTCCTGCATCAGGCTCCCCATGGGGAGCCTGCTTCTCCCTCTGCCTATATCTTTACCTCTCTTTGTATGTCTCTCATGTATAAATAAATAAATAATCTTCAAAAATAAAATAAAATAAAAAAATAAAATAAAATAAAATAAAATAGTGGTTTTTTTATTTCTCTCTCAAACCGTGCCACTGGCTTTATCAGCAGAGTTAATGTGATTATTCTAAATCCTTTGTCATTTCAACAATCTTCACAGCCTCTTCATCAGGACTAGACTCCATCTCAAGAAACCACTTTCTTTGCTCGCCCATAAGAAGTACCTCCTCACCCGTTAAAAGTTCTATCATGAGATTGCAGCAATTCTAATAAAGTAATGACAGAAGAGTTCGTTGAAATAATGAAAATGTTGCAAGAATTACCAAAATGTGCTACAGAGACACAAACTGAGCAAATGCTGTTGCAAAAATGGTGCCAGTTGGGGCACCTGGGTGGCTCAGTTGGTTAGACGTACAGCCCTTGAGACTGGCACAGGTCATGATCTCAGGGTCATGATACTGAGCCCAGCCTTGGGCTCTCAGCTGGGCATGGAGACTGCTTGGGATTCTCTTTCCTACTGTCCCTCCCACCCCTGTGCTACTACTTTCTGTGCCCCTCTCTTAAAAAAAAAAAAAAAAAAAGCACAGATAGACTTTTTGGATCTAGGTTTGCCACAAACCTTCAATTTGTAAAAAACACAATTCATCTGCAAAGCACAATAAAATGAAATGTGCCTGTTGGGGCGTTTGGGTGGCTCAATCCATTAAGCATCCGACTCTTAATTTCAGTTCAGGTTATGATGGTGGGATTAAGCCCTGCATCAGGCTCCATGCTCAGTAGGGAGTCTGCTTAGATTCTCTATGTCCCTCTCCTTCTGTCCCCCCACCTTCGATCACATGCTTTCTCTCACTCTCTTTCTCTAAAATAAATAAATAGGGGATCCCTGGGTGGCTCAGCGGTTTAGCGCCTGCCTTTGGCCCAGGACCCGATCCTGGAGTCCCGGGATCGAGTCCCGTGTCAGGCTCCCAGCATGGAGCCTGCTTCTCCCTCCTCCTGTGTCTCTGCCTCTCTCTCTCTCTATGTCTATCATAAATAAATAAATAAATCTTTAAAAAATAAAATAAAATAAAATAAATAAATTTTAAAAAGTGGGGGGAGGCCTGGGTGGCTCAGTTGGTTAAATGTCTGACTTCATGGGATCCCTGGGTCTCAGCGGTTTAGCGCCTGCCTTGTGCCCAGGGCATGATCCTGGAGTCCCGGGATCAGGTCCTGAGTGGGGCTCCTTGCATGGAGCCTGCATCTCCCTCTGCCTGTGTCTCTGCCTGTGACTCTCTGCTTCTTTCTCTCTGTGTCTCTCAATAAAGTTTAAAAAGTATAAATAAAAAATAAATAAATAAAAAATGTCTGACTTCAGTTCAGGGCACAATCTCAGTCTGGGGACAGAGCCCCAAGTCAGGGTCTTGGGATAGAGCCCCACATTGGGCTCCTTGCTCAGCAGGGAGTCTGCTTGTCCCTCTTCCCCTCCTCCAACTTATGCACTCTCTCTCTCTTTCTCTCAAGTGAATAAAAATCTTTAAAAAACAAACAAACAGGGATCCCTGGGTGGCACAGCGGTTTGGCGCCTGCCTTTGGCCCAGGGCGCGATCCTGGAGATCCGGGATCGAATCCCACATCGGGCTCCCGGTGCATGGAGCCTGCTTCTCCCTCTGCCTGTGTCTCTGCGCCTCTCTCTCTCTCTGTGACTATCATAAATAAATAAAAATAAAAAAATAAAAAACAAACAAACAAACAAACAAAAAAACCAATAAAACAAAACATGCTTATATATCCATTCATCTGTCCCACTGACTTTGGGCTTGGTCACATCACTGACTTTGACCAACAGAATGTAGGTAGAAGTGATAGCATGCCAGTTCAGAGTGGAGGCTTTACAAGGTATCACATCATTCCTTTCTTCCTCCAGCTCCAACCATGAAAATAATATATATCAGCTAGATGGAGCTCCTTCAGTCTTCATCCTGCAGTGAGAAGACACATGGAGCAGATCTGGCTGGCTGGCACCTGGAGCTCAACCACAAAACCACATAACCAAATGCTCTACAGTCATCATTTTAGATGAACAATACACTTTTGTGATCATAAATTGAGATTTGGGGGTGGTTTATTATGCAGCAGAGCTGCAGAAAAAGCTAACTGATACACACTACACAAGATGAGCAGGGAGCAGACGGTGATGATCATGAAGGTTGTACACATTTAGGGTCAACAGAGAATTCTGTTGTTGACAAGCTTTCTCACTTTCATCCACTCACATCCAGTCTCAGGAATGGAGGCATCCATCCTCCTTTCAAAGCCAACCTCCCAATTTCTTCCTGTTCCTCTAGCACCTTGCTCTATCACCCATCCTTCCCTCCTTCTCTTGGACTGAGTCCTTCCCCTGAGCCTCCATCTCTCTTGTCTTTTCCATCCTAAAATCCTTCCCTTCACCATCTTTCTACCACAGTAGTGCAATCTCCCTCTGGTCTTTTCAAACATAATTCTTGAAAAAGCTGCCTCTGTACTCGCCACCTCCACTTCCTTCTCTCTCATGTCTCAGCAATCTAGCTTGCCTGCCCTCCATTCTGCCAAAACTACTCCCAACAGAGGTCAATTATCTCCTAACGGTTCAGTGCAACTTCCTCTCCTTATCTTCCCAGACCACTCCACACCATTTAGCATGGAACCAAATACATTATCCCTACCCTTGACCTAAATGTCCTTCTTTATATATTCTTAGTTAGTGGTGCCATCATTCATCCAGTGACCCATGACAGAAAGCCAATATGAGATTATAAGTTGTGTTCCAGCCTTGTCAAGTCTGTAGTGTCATTGAGACGTCCAAGAAGACATGCCCGGTGGGCAGTTAAATATGTGAATCGAAGACCCCAAATGGAGATGTGAACTGGAGATAAAGACAACAGTCCTGGAGGTAGCGTTTAAACCCATAAGCTTGGGGTTGCCTGGGTGGCTCAGCGGTTGACTGTCTGCCTTCGGCTCAGGGAGTGATCCTGGATCGAGTCCTGCATCAGGCTCCCTGCATGGAGCCTGCTTCTCCCTCTGCCTGTGTCTCTGCCTCTCTTTCTCTCTCTGTCTCTTATGAATAAATAAATAAAATCTTTTGAAAAAATAAATAAAGCCCTAAGCAGAAACGAACTCGCCTAATTTGTAGAGTCTAAGTACTAGCTCTTAAATCTCAGGTGATATGCAGAAAGCTCTCTGGAGCCCAGAAACTCCTATTCCTAAGGTCATAATTCCAACTATTGGCCTCCAAACTACCATCTTGTTTCATATTCTGCCTCCTGTTTATGCTCTCTTCTCCAAGAATCCTTAAAATTCCATTATAAAGTAGAAGGTATGAGATGCCATCACCCAGCCACTAAAAGTTAAATTCAAAACGACTGACAACATCAAATATCGTGTAGGGTGCAGAATAATCACACGCCTCACACATTACTATGGGAAGGTAAAATGGTATATATCCTGTGACCCAAGGGTTTCACTTCTACTTGAAAACAAGCAAACTTGATGAGATGAGCACTGGGTGTTGTACTATATGTTGGCAGATTGAATTTAAAATGAAAAGAAAAATAAAATAAAATAAAATAAAATAAAATAAAATAAAATAAAATGAAAAGAAAACAAATGTCCCCAAAAGAATTCTATAAGAATTAAGAGCTCAAATTAGAAATAACCAAAACATGAAAAATCTTTAAATTTTAGAGATATTATGTATGGAAACTTAAAACACGACTTTTCAAGTATGAATTTAAGAGTCAAAACATTCTTCACAGTTAAGATTTGGTATTTAAAGGGGGACAAAGGTAATAAAATTTAGAAATAACCCAAAACGTTCATCAACGAAAGAATGAATAAGCAAACCGTGGTATACCCATACAATAGAATGAATACTACTCAGCGTAAAAAGGAACATATACTCATATGCAGCAACACAGGTGAACTTGAAAACTGCTTTGTCAAGTGAAATAAACCAGAGATATATGGTACGGTTCCATTTATGTGAAGCCCAAGAGCAGGCAAAATTAATCAACGGTAATAAAATCAGAAAAATGGCTGCCTAGAGGGACAGAAGGAAAATTAGTTGGACACAGGAACTTTCTAGGTTGATGCAAATATTTACATCTCGTTTTGGGTAGTGGTTACATAACCATAAACAACTGTCAAGACGTGTTTGAACCGAACATTTAAGATCTATGGATGCTATTGTATGTAGATTAAACTTTAAGAATTAGAAAAATAAAACTTTCAAGTATCTACAAAAAAAACAAAAACAAACCCAAAAACAATGAAATAGAAAAAAATACAAGGCAGAAAACACACTCATTTCAAATACAATTACATTTATGGTATGAACATCCACACACGCCCATGAATGCCCAGTCTCCCACTTAATGCTGCCCCGCTGTCAGCCATTCTCTTCTCACTCTAGCTCCCATCTGAATGACATCTGTCCATCAGCCATTTTTCCCTCATCATGAGGGATAACATAATGTAAAGAGCACAAGCCTTAGAGTCAGGCAGAGCTGCATTCCAATCCCAGCTGCGAATTAAATGCTGAGTGCCCAGGAGCAAGTTGCTTGGCCTCTCTGACCTGCACACCCTGCCAGGCTGAGCTGATAGGGGCTGACTAGCTCCTGGGGAACGTAATTCTTTTTTATCTCAGCCTGTAAAACCAATTCCCATGTGAAGATCCCACAAAAGTCCTTTAAAAATATCTACAAGGATGTAATTCTTGGCTTCTTCTCCCAGAAGGGTAATAAGGTAGACCTGAGGCCCTGGAGTTAGGGTCCTCGTGAGCTGGTGCTAACAGCTGGAGAAATAGATGCTCAGAGCCACCATGGGCAGGTAAAGGGCTCCTGGCCTATTATTCAAGACACAGGTTTCCTGCCAAGGTTTGGCCACCAGATCTTACACAAATCACTTTGCGTACATCTTGACTCAGTTTCTCCACTGAAGATGACCAAGTGAGACTGGATCTGAGGAATCTGTTACTAAAAACAGCTCATGGGGTTTCCCAACAAAGAGATAAAAACTTCTAGGAGGAAACTCCAGTCTGAAAGAAGGAAGGGAGGGGTCAGAGCCCTGCCCTGGAGGCTCTCCTCCTCCACTATGGTGGCTCCTGAGCCAGGATCGCAAGACTCCCAGGGGGAGTTTGAAATCTCTTGGATAAGAGATAAGCCCTAGGGATTTTTTTCAGCACTGCCTTATTGCCATAGTTGTCGAGTACATGCCACTTGTAACAATAACAGATTTTCACCTGCCCCTCATCTGCTAGAGCAGGTAAGGTACACCCAGCAATGACTTGGAACAAGATAGAGTGCTTGCTTCGCTAGCCAAAGAGGCACAGGAGTACAACAGAATAACGATGTCCCCACCCCGCAACACACACTGGCCCCTCCTCACTAGCGTTTTCTTACCCAGAGCAGCATCCACATTTCATAGTTGTAGAAACTAAGGCTTCCCCCTAAGCAAGTGTCTCCCAGCTAAGAAGCAGGAGGCCGGAGCTCTCCCTGGGGGCATATCCTGACTCCTGAGACATACCTATTTTCAGGTAAATCAAGGAGACAACGAGGCCTTCGCAGGAGCCAGCAGGAGCCAGAAGGCGTGCAAACGACAAAACAAGGCCACAAGAGCAGCAGCCCGGGTCTCCGTTCCTGGGGGGGCGGGGGGTGGGGGAGGAGGAAGGAGCGCTTACACCCTCCTCGCCTTCCTCCTCCTCCTCCTTCCCTCCCGCCAGCGAGAAGATTGGGAAATCTCCATTTGCCCTGCTTTCCACCCGTGAACGCTGACCATTTTTTCCACTTTACTGTTTTTGGATGCCTTTCAAGAGTTTGTGCAATCATACTGCTTAGCTCTTTTTCTGCCATTTCCAAGGAGGGATGGTGGTTTGTAAAGCTGAAGGGACCCTGCCTCTTTCCCTCTTCACCTAGTGCAGCGGGCAGACCCTCTTGCTGCCAGTTAGAAGCGTCTGAACTTTCCCCAAGCCGATGTTTGGTTGGGTCCTCGCAATCCGACCACTCCCCTCTGGGCGGCTACTTCCAGGGGCTCGCGAGCCCCTCTCTCCGCCTTGCCGGGCGCCCGGTTCCCAGGGGCATCCTCTTACCGTCTGGTCCCGGGCGAGAGCCATCCTCTGTCCTGCCCCACCGGAGGCAACGGCCCCCTCACTCCTTTCGGGATTCCCTGGGGCGGGGGGGTCCCACCGAGCCGACCCGCGGACCCCGGGCCCCCGGTCTTCCGCCCTCGCAGCCGCGGACCGCGTGGGACCCGCCCGCGAGTGCAGGGGCAGCGCCGCGTCAGGGTGGGGCAGGCACAGGATGCGGGCAGGGGCTGGGGCAGGCGCGCCGCGACAAGGACAAAGCCGCTGCTCGTCCCCCGCCCCCTCCGCCTTCCGGGGTCGGGCGGCGCCCGCGGGACCCACCTGATCCGCAGAGCCCGGGCGCACTCGGGGCTGGCCCGCGCCCCGGCCCCCGCGCCCCGGCCCCCGCGCTCCGGCCCCCGCGCGGCCGCGCCCTGGGCCGCCTGCAGTCGCCGCGCCCTGGGCCGCCTCCGGCCGAGCGAGCCCCGCGGGGCGTGCCGGGCGGGGTGTGGGGCCGCGGGGCGGCGCTCAGGGCGGGGGGCGGGCGGCTGCGGCTGCGGCTGCGGCAGCGGGAGCGGGAGCGGGAGCGGGGAGCGGCGGGGGTGTCTGCTTCATTTCCACTCAGGCAGAAAAAAGCCTGCAACCAGCAAAAAAAAGAACCCCCCCGGCGACTGCGAGAGCGGCCGGGCCTCTGCCGACTCGGCGGGGGGCGGGGGCCGGGGGCCGGGGGCCGCGGAGAGCGCGGGGGGGGCCGCCCCGCGGGGAGGGGCGCCGTGGCCCTGGCGCGCTGCCGGGGCTGGGAGGCTTAGAGCCCGGGAGGTCCCGTCCCACCGTTTGTTTCCTGGGGAAGGAAGGGCGCAGACGGAGACAGCGACGGGGCGGGCTGGAGCCCGCGAGCCCCCGAGGTCCCGAGCTCCGGACGCGGCTGGCCCCGGGGCAGCTGGGGCGCCCAGCGCCTGTCCCGCCCCCGCACATTCACGGGAGGAGCCCGGGTTTCTCCACTGGAATTGTCTAATAAAAAGTACCTGCCCCCCCGCCCCCCATCTGTTTGAGACTTTGTGCTTTCTGCGCCGGGGGGGACAACTCCCTTCTGGGAAGTCGGTACAGGCACATCCGGCTGCCCCTGCTGGGTTGCCCTGCACTGATCAGGACAGGAAGCATCCTACTCCCACTCTGGGGCTCCCCGCCAGGCATTTTGCCCCTGGAAATTCAAGACTTTTGCCAGAGTCACCTGCTGCCGAACCTCAGTTGGAGAGACAGAAATCAACTGAAGTATTGTAATGCATTGAAACGACACTTTGGGCAAAAACCATGAGTGGAACGTAGAACTTTAATAGAGACCTCACTGAATACTTGAAGGATGCGCAAAAGCTGCCAGTGGGCCAGGTGCCCTCTTGGGAGCCTGGGAGAGTAGTTTCCTGACGGGTCTGATGTGGGAAGCAAATGAAGGAAAATGTAGATAAACTCTAATGTCCTTATAACCTGCAGCCCACTTGGAAGCAGGCTGAGTATGCCCCTTCCTTCAGGAAGCTCCCACCTGTCTTAATGACTTACTTACTAGGGGAATAAACAACTTTAGCTTGATGATAGGTAATACAGAAGAGCTCGCTTCTCTCCTCAGAGTCAAAGATTCACCTCAGGAACAACAGACAGTAAGTGAAATGATAGATTGTTAAGAAGAGATACAGAGAAAGCTATCAGAAGTGAGAGAGGTCCCCGGAGAAGGTGGTCACTGAGGGCTTTTACCCTCTGTCTTTTATAGGAAACTGACCAGGGAACTTGGTAAATTTCTTGGCAATATCAGGGTGTGTTAGTAAATATCATGTCTATATTTAGAACAAACGTGGTGGACTCCTAACTATCATAATAACAAACAAGATGTTCTTATAAATATCCTGAGCCCAAACAAGGTATTACCTTCTCTGCGGTTAATATCTCTTCCATAACATTTCTCTACATCTGTGATTTCTGCAAACCTAGTCAGGTAGCCCATGGCCTTGAGATTCATGTGCCCTCTTGGTTTGAGCAGACTATTTAGTGACATATTTCTTTGTAGTCTGGTGAGTTTCTGGGATTACTTAGTAGCCATTAAAGGGAGATGATCCCTAACATTTTAGAGCTAGGGAGCCAGGTTTATTTGTTGTTGTTGTTGTTGTTGTTTTTACTCTTATCTTTGTTTTCTTGGGATGGGTAGGAGCCTGACTTTGGAGACTTTTCCTTATCTTTCCTTGCCTAGCCCTATCTGCCCTTGACTCTTCCTACATCAATAGCAAGGCCTCCCGCATCCTGTGAGTCTTCTTTGGCATATGAAAATCCTTGTGGAACTTCCTTTATCTCTACTGCTCCCAACCCCAAAGTATGTAACTGGTTGCTCCTCACAAATCCTAGGTCAGCAGCTCTTTCTGTCCATGGGTCCTGTCCCCCTTGCTTTAATAAAACCACCTTTTTGCACCAAAGATGCAAAAAGATTTCTTTTTTGGCCATCAGCTCTGGACCTCACGAACACAAACATTCCAAAAACTACAACAGGTCCAATGAGTAAAATGGTGGGAGAATTGAATCCTTGACCCCACGCAGCAGCTCAGGATGAGGAGCTCCATGGCAGCAGCACAATGGGTCTTTTACTAGGTCATAAATTGGGCCATTATTGTCTTTGGTGAGCACATCTGTAGCCCCTCATCAGTAGTGAGTACCATTGTAAATATACAATGAGCGATGTACTAAGTGCATTATTTCCTATTTTTCGTGTTGCATTTGAGAATGCGTTGTTTAAGTTGCTCGGCCCATAAAACTGGATTATATACGAGTTCTGTTGTGTTGTTATTATTGTTTTAAGAAAACAATGACAGTAACTCTGACAGAGACACCGGAAACTGTCAGTAATGTAAAAACATTACTGCTATTGTTAAACCCAATGTCAGACGTCTGATGTCAGCAACACATCACCAGTCCCGTTCATTAACTGTTGTTAATTTGGATTTTCCTGATTCATGGTTGTTTTTGTTTCCTTAGAAGATTCGTGTGGGCTTTACGGTTTTATAGACCTGGGAACTTGAGTTCATGCTTAATTTAGGTTTATCCCTATGTCAGTAATGATAAGATAAATATATAACTTAAGCCAACTCTGCGGGTCTGGAAGTTTTCTTGATCTGCTTTGAGTGGATCCATGTAGTTCTCACAACCTAAGTTCTAACAATATCTGAGCTGGAAAACACCTTGAAGATTCTTCTCACTGGGCTTCGGGTCAGGGGTTCTAGGTTTAAGTCCTCAGATTAGTCATTCTTCCTTTCTGAGATTCATTTGCCTTATATGCAAAATGGCATAAGATGACTAGTTCAAGGGGGAGGCAGAACCAAAATGAGTAATGGTTGGCGACAAGGCTTTGGAACCAGGCGTCACATCACAGAGGAGTGTGAGACTGAATTCGTGGACAGGAAGGAGAATGTCAGGTAGGCACTTAGCTAGCTCTGACCATTTCCCAAACTTTGCGCCAAACACTCCACCCATACCTGAGCCCACTTAATCAGCATGCCCTAATCACATCTCCGTTTTCCTGAGAAGAAAGCCAAGGCATAGACAAGTGAAGTAACTTTGTTCACCGTCTCCCTAGGTATTGATGTGAGGAACAAAGACAGGAGAAATTTTATGAAATTTCTTTACTACTTAGAGCCCCTTGACAAGTATTTAAAAACAGGCAGAGTGACATTCCTCTAGGAACCCAGCTGCCTCAATGTCACTACTTTGCTAAGGGCAAAAGGCAATCTTAGCCTGATTCCCAGCATCCTATAAATCTACTTTAACATATAAAAATTCCTTTGGAAACTTCCTTTATCTTACTTACTTACTTACTTACTTACTTAAGATATGTGTTGACAATCATCCCCCAAGCGTATGACCCACCGATATACATCTGAAAGGTCTCATGACTAAGGTTTTATTAGACATTCATAAATGACCTTTGCCCAATAATAGCTAGCCCTCTCAAGGTCCTGGAAACCTTGCTTTCAAAATTCCTTAGAAAATTACACTGTCCCTGACCCCTTCCCAACCTGAAAGTATATACTGGGCCACTCCTAATGACCCCAGTGCAGCTCTTTCTGCCCCACTGGTCCTGTCTCCCTGCTTTAATAAAACCTTTTTTTTTTTTTTCTTTTCACCAAAGACATCTCAAGAATTCTTTCTTGGCCATCAGCTTCGAACTCTAACTTCTTTCCTGCATCAGTATGGCCAAGGTACTCCAGGACCCAAAGACCTTCTTCTCTTTACCTCCTCCATTCTTGTAATGAATATTTACTGGAACCCTACTATGTGTCAGCCCCTCTTCTTCAAGCGAGGCAAACAAGCAAGTCAGCTTCATAGTCCTAGAGGAGTCTGCAGCCCCGACATTAAACTGAGACCCACCTATTTAATGATTTCAGGACAAATGACCAGGGCTCTGAGGGAGAAAGACAGAGCAGACCCTGAGACTGGAAGAAGGAGGACTTTGCTGGGTGAAAGGCTTGGGAGAGGGCCCCACGCAAGTCCTGAAGTGGGAAGATAAGGACTCAAATGTATGCTGGGAAGCTTCACCTCTGTAAAGGTAGCAACTTATGCTCTTCAAACCAACCTCTCCATCCAAAACAAAGCTCGACAGAGTTTTTTGTGGAACTTGACAAGCTACTCCCAAAGTTCATGTGGGAGAGCCAAGGGCCAGATTTAACCAAGACAGTTCTGGCAAAACAGTGGGGGGAAGGAGGTGTCAAGCACTTGCTCAACCAGATATCAAGAGATACCATGAAACTCTGACAATGAGCACTGGTATAGGGATGGATTATTAGGCCAATGGAACAAAATAAGTAGCCTAGAGAGAGACCCAAATGTGTGGGAAATCAGTTGTCTGACAGAGATGATATTGCAAATCCATGGAGAAAGAAAAGAAGGTGTTCCTGGACCCAAAAGAATTGAAAACAAGCGCAGACAAAAATCGGTACAGGAATGTTCACAGCATCACTATTTGTAATAACAAAGAAGTGAAAACAACCCACATATGCAACAATTGGATAGACAAAATGTGGCACATCCACACAATGGAGTATTATCTGTCATAAAAAGGAGTGAAATACTGATTCATGTTGTAAAATGGATGAACTTTGTGAAATGCTAAGTGAAAGAAGCAGGATGCAAAAGGCCACATAGTAGATGATGCAATTTATATGAAATTTACATGCAATTTATATGAAATACCCAAAATAGGCTCCTGGAGCCAGAAAGTAGGTAAATGGTTGCCATGGGCGGGTATGGGGGCAAAGTGGGAGTGACTGCTCAATGGGTATATGGTTTCCTTTAGGGCTGATCAATACACTCCGGAACTAGACAGGATGGTGGCATAACTCTGTAAATGCACTAAATGGCACTAAGCTGTGCACTTAAACATAACCATTTTATTTTTTTTAAGGTTTTATTTATTTACTCATGAGAGACACAGAAGGAGAGAGGCAGAGACAAGCAGAGGGAGAAGCAGGCTCCATGCAGGGAGCTCAGTGTGGGACTCGATCCTGGAACTCCAAGATCACGTCCTGAGCCAAAGGCAGATGCTTAACCGCTGAGCCACCCAGGCGTCCCTATTTATCTATTTTTAAAGATTTTATCTATTGATTGATGAGAGACACAGAGAGAGGCAGAGACATAGGCAGAGGGAGAAGCAGGCTCCCCGATATAGTACTTGATCCCAGGACCACTTCACAACCACTGAGCCAGGTGTCCCATAACTTAACTTTTTTTTTAAAGATTTTATTTATTTATTCATGAGAGACACAGAGAGAGAGAGAGAGAGAGAGGCAGAGACACAGGCAGAGGGAGAAGCAGGCTCCATGCAGGGAACCCGACGTGGGACTCGATCCCGGAACTCCAGGATCATGTCCTGGGCAGAAAGCAGGCGCTAAACCGCTGAGCCACCCTGGGATCCCCAACTTAACTATTTTAAATGTGAATTTTATGTTATATGAATTTTACCACAATTAAAAGAAGTGTTCCTGGACAATCGGCCATCCATAAAAAAAAAGAAAATTAGATTCCTAACACACACACACATGCACACACACACTACATAACAGATGGGTAAACCTTAAGAGAAACTTTAAAACTTTCTCCGGAGGGATGCCTGGATAGCTTAGCGGTTGAGCGCCTGCCTTTGGCTCAGGGTGTAATCCCGGAGCTCTGGGATCACGCCCCAGGATTGAGTCCCACATTGGGCTCCCTGCGTGGAGCTTGCTTCTCCCTCTGCCTGCGTCTCTGCCTCTCTCTCTGTCTCTCAAGAATAAATAAATAAAATCTTAAAAAAAAAAAAAAAAAACTTTCACAGGAAAATATCATTATTTTACTTCAATCATTATTACCTCAAAAAAGGCAAGAATTTTTTAAACACGCAGGCACAGCACTGATCATCAAGAAAAATATGGATAATTGGGCAGCCCCGGTGGGGCTTCAACCCAGGGCATGATCCTGGAGACCCGGGATTGAGTCCCGCGTCAGGCTCCCTGCATGAAGCCTGCTTCTCCCTCTGCCTGTGTCTCTGCCTCTGTGTGTGTGTGTGTGTGTGTGTGTGTGTGTCACGAATAAATAAATAAAATCTTTAAAAAAAAAAAAAAGAAAAATATGGGTAAATTTGACCACATTAAAATGGAAATCACATGGGAAAGATGCCACAGCAGATGAATAGACAAACCACAGTTTGGGAGATGTTTATAATCTAGATAACTAAGAGACAACTGATATGCAGAAAGTACAAGGAGCTCCCGCAATTAAACAGGAAAAGACAAATATTCTTCCATCTTCACACCCAACTCGAGTCCTGCAGGAAATGTCACTGGGTCAGAGTCCCTGTGTGTCCCCTTCACAGCACTCCTCACAAGTGTGTGGAATAACCAACCTGTTGTGAGCAGCATGCCCCATAAGTCAACAGCCACGTGCATCCTTCCACATGGGGTCCCCAGCACCTACCTGGCACACGAGACACTTGGCAGGAAATCTGTTGACTGAATGGAACATGGTGTGCATATATGGAAGAAGAAGATGTAATGAGATTCTAGATGCTGAGCTAGGCTTCACCTCCTCTCTTGACAAGGTGCCTCCTTCCTCAGATTCTCTCCGTCAGAAACATGGAAGGGGGTGACCCCTGGCAGGCAGAGTTTAGAATGTAAATCCAGAAGGTTCTTGGCAAGGGCACCTGCATGGCTCAGTAGGTTAAGCATCTGTCTTTGGCTCATGCCATGATCTCAGGGTCTTGGGATCGAGTCCCGCATTGGGCTTGATCAGTGGGGAGCCTGCTTCTCCCTCTCCCTCTCCCTCTGCCCCCCGCCCACGCCTGTACTCACTTGCTCTCTCACTCTCTCTCTCAAATAAATAAAATCTTAAAAAAAAAAAAAAAAAGGAAGGTACTTGGCAGGGAAAATTGCCTTGAGGCCTCGGTGGGGATGAGGGAGATGAAAGCAAAATGTCAGTAAGGGTAGGTTTGGGGGGTCAAGACCAAAGTCCCCAAAGTTTGAGGAGACCTTCCCACAGAAATACTAGACCCAGGAAATGGGAAACTTTCACAGAACCAAAACACAAGGGCCCCAGAGCCCCTGGAGATAGTCAGTGCAGCTGTTCAATTTATAGATGAGGAAATGAGATGCAGGTGGGGGAGCGATTGCTTCAAAATCACAAACTGGGAATTTTCAGAGCTGCGTTTTATCGTCAATTCGCTCCTGTGCCCTAGACGAGTAGAGAAAGTCCCAGGTCCAGAAGGAAAGGTGATTAACAGCAGCTCCTGGAAGTGATCATGTGAGTCCAGAGAAGCAGAAGGCAAATATAATTGCTAAATCTTGGAGTAAGTAGAGTGGAGCAGGGAGCATCCAGGAGGAGGTGGCAGGGAGAGTGGCCTGTGCACAGGCTCAGAAGACAGGACCAGCAGGTCCCCAAGCAGGATGGCACTTACTGGGGGAACAGCACCTGGGGCTCGGAGGTCAAACTGGAGTCCTAGCAGAGAAGCTTTGGAGGGGATGCCCGGGGAGTCACTTTGTCCTTTCCATAGAAGGAGGCCTTTGGAGGATCCCCAGGAAGGGAGGGTGGCATGATGGAGCTTGTGTTTAAAGGATTACTCCCACCTTCCTTATCACCTCTGAAAAATGAAGGCACAAGGGAAGAAAATAGGGGCACCTGGGTGGCTCAGAGGTTGAGCATCTGCCTTCAACTCAGGCTGTGATCTCGGGTTGTCTCTCCCTTTCTCTCTGTATCTCTCATGAATAAATAAATAAAATCTCTAAAAAAGAGAGAAAAAACAAGGGAAGGAAATAGAGAAAGAAGTAAGGAAGGAGAAAGTGAGAGCCAGGAAGGAAAGAGGGAAAGAAGGAAGAAAGAGAGGAAGGCAGGCAAGAAGGCAGGCAGGAAGGAAGAAAGGGCAGGCTTTCTGACTTGGAACTAGCATTAGATAATTGCTTTCTTCCAGGTTGACGATAAATAAGATGGAAGTGATGAGGGAGCAGAAGGCTGGCTGAGGACAAAGCACAAGCTAACCCCCCACCCACCTGACCCCTGTGTGGGATCTGTGTGACATTTCCCAGGCACCCATGGCTACCTTAAAACTAAGGGGAGGGAAACACAGTGGTTAATGGATAAAGATCCCAGAAAAAAAATAAAAATAAAAAGATCCCAACCCTGCAAGCAGAAGTCTCCCCCAGTTTACCAATTCTTAGTGATAAACAAGGAAAAAGCATTCTTATCAATAGCCTTTCAGAGACCCATAACTCCATCTCCTGGACCTCTAACTCACCTTCCCTCCTACAGGTGATGTAGAAAACAGAGGCAAAGGAAATGTAAACAAAGTTAAGTTTCTTCCTGAGCTTCAGCCTATGGACAAGGGCTTGTAATAGAAAGAGGAAGCTCCCAACTGTCTTAACGTCAATGCCTTACTAGAAAGAAAAACAACCTTTACCTGACAATAGCCAGGCCTCCCAGGTCCTGAGGCTCTTCTTACAAAGACCTTTAGGACACTTCCCTTTTTCTTTACATCCCCCAACTCCCAAGGATATATAATCAGCCATCCTTACAAGCCCCCGGGGCAGCAGATCTTCCTGCCCACGGATCCTGCCCCCTTGCTTTAATAAAATCACCTTTTTGCACCAAAGACCTCTCAGGAATTCTCTCCTGGCCGCGGGCTCTGGACCTCACCAGCATTCCAAAAACAACACCAGGAGGAATTGAAGACTCCAGGAGACAGAAGGCTCACTTGGCTCCTTAGAGGCCCATCAACCTCTCTGTCCTTTATTGCACCAAGGAGATGCTGCTAAAAAATCACCATTTCCATAGAGGGATATATCCTCTTTTTACCTGGTTCTGTATTTGGAAGTCATTTGTTTTTTGTTTTTTTGTTTTTTTGTTTTTTTAATTTATTTATGATAGTCACAGAGAGAGAGAGAGAGAGGCAGAGACACAGGCAGAGGGAGAAGCAGGCTCCATGCACCGGGAGCTGGACGTGGGATTCGATCCCGGGTCTCCAGAATCGTGCCCTGGGCCAAAGGCAAGCACTAAACCGCTGCGCCACCCAGGGATCCCTCATTTGTTTTCTTATGATATTAAATCCTGCCTCTGATACATATATCTAATTTTAAAAGGCAGAAACAGAGAGAAAGCCAAGTATTTCAATGCTCTTGGGTTCACTTAAAAAAAAAAAATGGGGCTCTCAGGATCCAACAATTCTACCAGGTGAAATAGAACTTTACTTAGGGACCCAAAACTTCCAAAGCTGCCTGCCATTAGTTTTAAAAGCGTATTTTGCAATCCCTATCAAAATACCATGGACTTTCTTCAGAGTTGGAACAAATAATCTTAAGATTTGTGTGGAATCGGAAAAGACCCCGAATAGCCAGGGGAATATTGAAAAAGAAAACCAGAGCCAGGGGGCATCACAATGCCAGATTTCAAGTTGTACTACAAAGCTGTGGTCATCAAGACAGTGTGGTACTGGCACAAAACAGACACATAGATCAATGGAACAGAATAGAGAATCCAGAAGTGGACCCTCAGCTCCATGGTCAACTGATATTCGACAAAGCAGGAAAGACTATCCACTGGAAAAAAGACAGTCTCTTCAATAAATGGTGCTGGGAAAATTGGACAGCCACATGCAGAAGAATGAAACTAGACCATTCTCTTTCACCATACACAAAGATAAACTCAAAATGGATGAAAGATCTAAATGTGAGACAAGATTCCATCAAAATCCTAGAGGAGAACACAGGCAACAGCCTTTTTGAACTTGGCCACAGCAACTTCTTGCAAGATACATCTATGAAGGCAAGAGAAACAAAAGCAAAAATGAAGTATTGGGACTTACTCAAGATAAAAATCTTCTGCACAGCAAAAGAAACAGTCAGCACAACTAAAAGATAACCTACAGAATGGGAGAAGATAGAAGATAGCCCTATCAGATAAAGGGCTAGTATCCAACATCTATAAAGAACTTATGAAACTCAACAGCAAAGAGACAAACAATCCAATCATGAAATGGGCAAAACACATGAACAGAAATTTCACCAAAGAAGACATAGACATGGCCAACATGCACATGAGAAAATGCTCTGCATCACTTGTCATCAGGGAAATACAAATCAAAACCACAATGAGATCCCACCTCACACCACTGAGAATGGGGAAAATTAACAAGAGGAAACAACAACTATTGGAGAGGATGTAGAGAAAAGGGAAGCCTCTGGCACTGTTGGTGGGAATGTGAACTGGTGCAGCCACTCTGGAAAACTGTGTGGAGGTTCCTCAAAGAGTTAAAAGTAGAGCTACCATATGACCCAGCAATTGCACTGCTGCAGATTTACCCCAAAGATACAGATGCATTGAAACGGCAGGACACCTGCACCCCAATGTTTATAGCAGCAATGACCACAGTAGCCAAACTGTGGAAGGAGCCTCGGTGTCCATCGAATGATGAATGGATAAAGAAGATGTGGTTTATGTATACAATGGAATATTCCTCAGCCATTAGAAATGACAAATACCCACCATTTGCTTCAACGTGGATGGAACTGGAGGGTATTATGCTGAGTGAAGTAAGTCAATCGGAGAAGGACAAACATTATATGGTCTCATTCATTCGGGGAATATAAAATATAGTTAAAAGGATTAAAGGGGAAAAGAGAGAAAATGAGTGGGAAATACCAGAGACGGTGACAGAACATGAGAGACTCCTAACTCTGGGAAACGAACAGGGGGTAGTGGAAGGGGAGGTGGGTGGGAGGAGTGGGGGGAGGTACGTGGGAGGGTGACTGGGTAAAGGGCACTGAGGGGGGCACTTGATGGGATGAGCACTGTATGTTGGGATATCAAACTCCAATAAGAAAAATATACAACCCCCCGCACTGAATTAGGGGATTGATAAATAAATAAATAAATAAATAAATAAATAAATAAATAAATAAATATAAAAAAAAGCGTGTCTTGCTGAACCTTCAAAACAGGTCCTAGAGATGATCCATTTGAGTGGAGGAGAGGTGTGGGTGGGAAGCTTTCACTGTAAACTCATACTTTTGGGTGTTGTTCCTTGAGACGATATTATCTATGCTTTAATCTAAGTAAATAAATTTTTAAAAACCACAACTAAAAAAAAAGGATAATATACTGGATCTTCTCAAGAGTTCGAATGCCGGATGCCTGGGTTGCTCAGAGGTTGAGTGTCTGCCTTAGGCTCAGGTCCTAATCCTAGCGTCCTGGGTTGAATTCCACATCAGGCTCCCCACAGGAAGCCTACATCTCCCTCTGCTTGTGTCTCTGCCTCTCTCTCTGTGTCTCTCATGAATAAATAAAATCTTAAAAAAAAAAAGTTCAAACACTATCTTTGGGTGTTTAAAAATTAAATTGTAGTTGAACAAGCCTGGGAGGAGTCTGGGCTCAAGTTCATTTCCTACATTCTACAAGCTGTGTAACCTTGAGGGAAGAAAAAAAAAATTTATCAGCCTTTCTGAGTCTCAGTTATCTAAAATGGGATACTTATCTCTATCTTCCAGGGATCTGTAAAGGTAAAAAATGAGATAACGTGTTCTTGCAAAAGGACTCTGAAGACAATAAGGCACTAAATAAATGGGTGCTTTTATCAACAATTATATGAAGAGATTTCTTTAATTCTCAGTCACTAAACCTGGCAGGAATGGAGTCTTTCTGCCCAACCTGCTGTTCCCTCTGCCCCTAGCTACCCTGTCCTCACCCAGCAGATCTCAACCCGGGCACAACCAGCTTCGGGGGTCCATACCTCCTGCCACCCTCCTCTACCTCCTGGGCTCCAGGCACACTCTCTGTGCTGTCCCTCAGGTCAAGCACACTGCAAACCTGGGCGTTTGTACCTCCTGTTCCAGAAAACTGGGAGGCTCCTGGAATGCTCCCCCACCCCGCCCACCACCCCTTCCAAAGTGACTTCTCTACTTATTGTCAGCATGAACTTCTTTTTTTTTTTTTTATTAAAAACAAGCAAAAAACCTTCTTAAAATAAGGAAGTCTATTAAAATCTTCCTCTGCAGGTGCTGGTTTTAAGATCTATGGAGCTGTCAAGAAAACATGTGTTGAGAGCCTGTTTTATGTTTCTGCTTTGTAACCCTGTCAGGAGGTCCCTGCTAAGAAGCTCTGTGCCTGGGTCTGTATGTCCCCCATTAGGCAGTGTCACTTCTCTGCCTTCTGTCTTACATCTGTGATGCCCACGGCTCCCATACCTGGTTTGCTGGAGATCCCACAGGAGAGCTCTGAGCCACCCCATTCCTTGAAGTGGAAGTCACAGCCAGGAGGAAGCCAGAGTAACCAACGGCCGTCCCAGTAAAAACAGAAAGTCCCAAATTCTTTTTATTTTTTTTTTAAGATTTTATTTATTTATTCATGAGAGACACAGAAAGAAAGAAAGAGGCACAGACACAGGCAGAAGGAGAAGCAGGCTCCATGCAGAGACCCCAATGGGGGACTCGATCTGAGGACCACGGGATCATGCTCTGAGTCAAAGGCGGATGCGCCCAAATGCCAAGCCACCCACGCATCCCAGAAAGTCCCAAATTGTAACAAACCTGGTCCTCCTTCTTGGTTTGATTATTACTAACTGGGGTTTCGGGCAAGATGCTGCCCTTTTCAGAAAATCAGTCTCTTTTTTTGTGTAACAAGGAATCCTACCCCTGCAGGATCCAATGAGAGGGGGTGTGTGAGCCACTTGGTAATATGTGGGAGCTTTGATTATCAGGACACCGAGGAATGAGCCTCAAGGGGTAGAATGTCAGGAACTGAAAGAGGAACTTGGGGAGATATGAGGTGGGGGGATAGGCATTCTTGGGCTATCTCCATTGTCACTGTAGGCAACAACCAACTGGTGGTAGCCAGGGATCTGGTCCGGCATGTCTCTTTTACAGAAGGTGGAGGGACACAACTTCTGTTTTTTTTTTTTTTTTCACTTTTTTTTATTTTTATTTATTTATTCATAAATAATAATAATAATAAATAACCGCTGCACCACCAGGGCTGCCCACAACTCTGTTCTTAATGATGACTGTGGGACCTGCTCTCTCCCCATGCTGTTTAATGCATGTGCTGGGGTCCTGGACAAAACTGATCAACTGCTGTGACCACAGATCATTTCTAAAGGATGTTGATGTTTTTGCCCATCATAGAGTCAACTATGACTTTCTTCTCTCTGTGGGCACAGAGTGGGCACAATTCATTTAAGATACTGTATGTTTACTCTATGCCAGACTCTATTCCTAGGATATAGGTTCACACACCTGTGTGCAGTGGGAGGGCAATCTGCATGTTGGCAGCATGTTGACCTTTCTTTTTTTTTTTAAGTTTTATTTTATTTATTTATTTATTCGAAACGGGGGTGCAGAGATACAGGCAGAGGGAGAAGCATGCAGGGAGCCTGACATGGGACTCAATCCCGGGTCTCTGGGATCACACCCTGGGCCGAAGGCAGGCTCTAAACTGCTGAGCCACCCAGGAATCCCTAGTTGTGGGATCTTAAGCTAGTGACACATTACCTCTGCAGGCCTTAGGTGCCTCATCTGAGAGAATCATAATTTACTGGAGTTTAGAACAGAGCCTGGCACAATATGTGAACTGATAGCCTCTTCATTACCCTCACAACCATCATCATCACCATTATCATTACCATCATCATCATCATCATCATCACCATCATTACCATCATCACCATCACCATCATCATCACCATTATCATCACCGTCATCATCATCACCAACCCACCACCACTGCCACCATCATCTTCATCATCCGGCCCCATTAGACTATTGGTCAGTGTGCCTGGCATGGGTACAACTGCCTAGAAAGTATGGACAGAAACGCAGATACAAGCCCTTGCTCAAGCAAGTTTCTGCCTCTTTCCTAGCCTCTATCTTTTCTTCTTAAAGTAAGGGGATTGGGTCTGACAGTTGGAGTGAGGGATGCATCCTGTGGCCACAGACTCGATCCTTTTCTTGTCCCTTGAGCTTTCCAACCAAATTCTCCCAACTTTGAGTTCCAGGACAGATTTTATCAGGTCATCAGGTCTGGGACTCCCCTCAGCTAAAATTAGTTGGGTTGATATGAACAAAAGAAAAAGGGTTGGAACAATGCAAGGGAAGACAGAAACCCAGGCCCACAAGATTTTCAGGTTTGATTTCTTACAAATGTTAACAGCATTGTGGCCCCCTCCCCTGATAGGAGACCAACCAGAGAAACAGGGTTTGCGGGGGCAGGGAGGAGAGGAGACAGTAGGAAAAAGAGAAAGGATGTGGGAGGGGTCGCAGGGAGAGGTAGCCAAGAGGTAGAAACAACACCCCTCTGTCGTATTCAATTACATGAGGAATCAGATTGGGTGTATGGACAATTCTATATCAATAAAGCCAGAAAGAAAACCCAGGTGTGATTCTGGAGAGCAGTCATATTGGTTTTTGATGCTTGTGATTGTGTATGTGTCTGTGTCTCTGGGACTCTGTGTATGCTTGAGTGTGCATCGATGTGCATACAGATACAATTGAGTATGTCTGTGTCCATGTATCTGCATGCCTAGAGAATGCCTGGCACATATTAGGGCTTGATCAATATTTGATAATTGAATGAATATATATGAGAGAGTATGTGTGTGCCTGAGTGAGTCTGTAGAGTTATGCATGTGTGTGGCTACTTGTATAGTCCTGTATATTCATCTAAATATGTCTGTTTGTGCCTTGTGGTAGGACTGAGGCATGGATGCATGTTGGTGTCTGAACATGTGCTGTCTTCATACAGGTGTGTAAATACATTTGAAGGGTGAGTGCTCGTTCAGTGTGTGTGGCTACATGGCTGAGTATGAGGGAGTGGGGGCTTGTGTGCATTTGTGAGCTTGTCTGCAAGGGTGGTTCATGAGCACACCTCTTTGGTGTGTGCTGTGTGTGCGTGTGTGCATATGTGTGAGCCTGGACACCTGCAGGTGAGCCTGGCAGTTCTGGGCTTCTTGTGCATTCCCCAAGTCAGGAAAGACTGGTGGTTGATACCACTGGTTAGTTTCCCTTTCACATCTATGGGGGCCCAAAGGGTCCCTGACAGCCTCTCTCCCCACTCAGTTATTTTTGCTTCCTTTGTGGGAACCAGAAAGGACTAATTTGCAAGAACTCAGCTAAAGCTGGTTTCCACACCTCAACACTGAGAATCTGGAAGAATACCAAAGCTCTAGCCCCAAGGAGGGAGCTCCTCCCACTCCACTGGTCCCTCTCCCATGATGCTCTCACCTCCTCTGCTGGGTGGCAGGGCTAGGACCTTTCCCAGGCAGGTAAGCCTCGGTACCGGCAGCAGGAATGAACAGGGCAAGAGATCTGGAGGCGACAAGCGGGGTTCAAGTCCTTGTCCCACCCTTGAGTGAAGTGGGAAGCTTCAGACAAGTAGCTGAAGCTCTCTGAGCCTCCACATCCTCACTGGCAAAATGGGGTGCCTAATACCAAGAGTGACTTCGCTGATTCCAGTTAGGTCTGCACTGAGATGCTGAACATGGAGTAGTCGATGCTCCCAGTGCTGCCCACATCTCCTTGTCTCCCCCCCAGCCCCGCTCCGCCACTGGTGCACCCATCTCTAGCTTCTGTGAACATTGACTCTTCAGGTCACAGCTGCCCCCTTCTTGACTTCAGCCAGATGGATACCGTTTGTCTGGGAGGTCCTGTCGCTCCTCTAGGGTGCCCAGCACCCAAGGACTACGGCCTCCAATGGGCTACAGAAAGTTCTCCCTCTTGTCTCAAGAAGGAACTGACTCTACGATATGATTTGCACTCTAAAGCTCCCGTGGGATCAGATTAAGGTGATCACCAGCCAAGACCAGCAAATTGGTTTCACAAGAAGCCCCTCCAAGGCCCTACTTCTAAGAAACCTTGTAGGAAGACTCATCTTACTTTGTACACATGATGACTCCAGGAGCTGGGGTATGAGTTAGCTATTATCATCCCATTTTAAGATGAAAAGATGGAAGTTAGTGGAGGAAAAGAATGAAATAATAAAGAGCAAAATTTTTATAATTGAGTTGACAACTTGGGCTGTTTCATCCCATTTTTCCCATTCCTCTAGCTTCTTGGGATCAAAGGGATCATGAAAGCTCATCTGAAGCACTCATCCTATGGTTAATTTCCGCCCCCCTCCCCACACAGATATTCTTTCCAGGCAAATATCAAGTTGCATTTGAATGCTCCTCTCTGATGGAGGACTCACTCCCTCCAAAGAAACATCTTCTACTTTTGGACAGTGCAATTGTCCATCTTCTCTTGTTCACTGGGCAAATATTGTTAAGAATCTACCAGGCATGAAGCTAAAAACTGAAGATGCAGCAGTGAGCGAAAGCTGGCACAGCAGCCCTTGCCCTTGGGGAGCTTACAGACTGTTAGGAGATATAACCAAGGACAAACAACCACAGAAATAGGAATTGCAACCATGAAAAGTGGTGTGAGAGACAGCACAGGAGGCCCTTGAGGGCCTTGCGTGGGGGACATCTTGGCTCCTGTAGGAACGGGAAGACTTTCCTGAGGACATGATCATGAAGCTGGCCTCTAAAGGATGAGTCAAGTCGAAGGTAACAAGGGGCTGAGAGAGGGAAAGGCGTTCAAGGAGGGAACAGCAGGTGCAAAGGCCCGAGGTGGGTAGGAGAGAAGGGCACGCATGTGGTGTCAAGTGCAAGCTGATGAGGCAGAAACAGGCAAGGGGAGACCTGGTCGGACACGGCCGGGGGGGCGGTGCAGCATGGGGCTCACACTCATTGTTCTCCTGAGAGCAGTGGAGGCTGAGGGTTTCAGGCACCTTCCCATCCGATCTTCAGAGTCTCACTTTCTAACTCTTCTTCTAATGAAATGACTCCTCTCCAAATGATTGCAACATCGCTCTCCTACTGGGATTCCTCTGCATGCTCCAGCAGAGCCCCCTGCATGCTCTCCATGACTCAGGATGAAGGCATTTAAGGATCTCAGAGAGACACACCTAGAAATATCTGTTGTCACCACAAGCTCCATCAATGACCAGGGGCTCATCCACAGCCTGCAGGTGACCAGGGTGGACAGGGCTCTGGGAAAAGAAAGTTTCCAGGAGTCAGGAGAACCCACCTGAGAAGCCCGGGGGTCTCTTCCGGGGTGCCTTGTCTACCTCCCCACCTTCCTGATACAAACACACACTTATACTTCAGACCTGGGTTTTAATTCACCGGCCCTTAATGAGGCTGCCCACCCTGACCCTTCTCTGAGGTTTCTGGTTTCTCTGAGCAGGAGGAAGGGGACAGGGCTGCTGAGGCCATGGGTGAACAAGGCCCTTTGGAAGGCTCCATGGAGCGCCGACCAGAGATTCCCCCAACCTCAGCTCCACCTGCCATGAGTTTCTCATACTCCCCACTTCCTGCCTCCCCTCTGCCCAGGTGTAAAATGCAGATGCTTGAGCCACAGAAAGTGATTCCACCCACATCTGCAAGGGGGCCTGTTGCAACAAGGCAGCAGAATACTGGCCACCTAACACATCCACAAATGAACCCCCCAAACCTGAGTATGTCATGTTAAATGGCAAAGGGAGCTGAGGCCATGGGAGGAATTAAGGTCGTTGGTCAGCTGACCTGAAAAATAAAATGCGAAATTCTGGATTATCTGGGTGAGCCCAAGACAAGAGTCTTTAACAGTAAAAGTAGGAGGCAGAAGAATCCAGGAAGGAGCAGAGGTTGGAATGGTGTGATGCCAGGACTGTCACTCCCCAGTGGCTTTGAGGACGAGGGCAATTCAAGCAGCCTCTGGAACCAGAAAAAGCCAGGAAACAGATGCTCCCCTAGAGCCTCCAGAAAGGAACACAGCCCTGGTGACACCTTGATTTTAGGCCAAGGAGACTGTATCAGACCTCTGAGCTCAGAACGAGGAGATAATTAACACACTTGTTTTTATAAACCACCAAGTGTTTGGTGATTGTCACAGTCTCAGTAGGAAATAAACACATCCCGGGGGGCCTGGCAATGGTGGCACACATAGTAGGACGTGCCAGCCTCCCCAGTCCAACCCAGCCTCGGCTGTAGGAATGTGACTCTCCAGCTCTGGCAGAGGCAGGCTGGGGAAAGACGCCTCTGGTTTGGGGGAGGTGCCGCTCTAGGGGCCCTGATGGACACAGGCACTTCCCACGAACACTCACTTTTTATTATGGCACCGTGTACACCAGTTAATGCCGGGAGGTATGGATCACAGCATTGCCCTGAAAGTTCAAGAGACATAGTGATGAAGAAGTGATGGGCCCAGGTTTTGAGGAGCTGATGGGCAGGAGGAGAGACAGATGTGTGAACAAGCTGAGAATCAAAAACCATTAAGACCCAGAATAATGAAGTCCCAATGGCAGAACAACTGGCAGTAGCGCTGAAGGCACAAGGGAACCTTCCTGGTTCTGTCATAAACCACACGGCCTGCCTTGAAACAGGACAATCTAGAATCCTGGCCTTACATGACCTGGGCAAGCTGCTTCCCTTCCCGGGGCTTAGATTCCCCACATGGAAGGTGGACTCCTCCCCTTCTGTCCTATTCCTTCTGCCTTGAAACGCGGGAGACAAATGGTGCTGTCCTGATAGTTGCTCATCCATGAACATGTCTAGGCACCCAGTACATGCTCACCTCCAGCTGGAGCTGTCACACGCATATTTCCAATTATTCTTTAAACACCCTGAAGCAGTTTCATGAGCTAAGCTAGACATATTGCACAAATACCGTCTGATTCCACTTGCATAAGGAACTCTGAGTAGTCACATTCAAAGAGACGGGAAGGAGCAGAGTGGTAATCAGGGATGATGGAAGGGGGAAATATATATAATTTTCTAACCACAGTAAACATTTTTAAAAAATATTCTAAAGTGTAGATGCTTTGACCCATTTTACAGATGAGAAAAGGAGGCTCAGACAGATTAATTGGCTTGCCCCACATAGCGGTGGCTAGAGAAAAGCAGACTTGGGATCTGAACCCAGGTCTGACTCTCCAGTGAGGGTCATGTTCTCCCAATAGCTTCATTCCATTCTTTCCAAGTGTCCTTTGGGAAAATCTGCTCTGGGGGAGACCCCACAATTTCTGCACAGGAAAGACAGAAAAATAAGGCTGAGGCAGCCTCAGAGGAGCATTTACAAGGAAATGAGGAACATGAGCTTGTGTGCCAGCCAAAAGCGGAGCCTGGGGCCTGGCCACCGTCTCACTCCCTCTCCCACGATTTGACTGCTTCTCTGAGCTTCCCTTGACAATCCTTTCTTTCCATGGCAACGGTGAAAGCAGCTGGCCCAGGAGACCAGGGAACCAGAGGCGCCTTTCTAGGGAGGAGAAGCTGTAGACACTCTTCTGTGGTTTGCAGAGAGTGCGCAGCGCCTCCTGGCAATCCTGCCACCCAGAGGGAAGGAACAGGAGGGGACTCAAAAGGCCCCCAGAGTTAAAGGGCAAACCTGCGGAAGTTTGAGAACTGGCATCCTCCAGGACCCAGCTCTGGGCTGGGCTGTTCCCCTCCGTCCAAGGGAGAAGCCCCAGAGTCAGAGGGTGGCACAAAGAGAAGCCCTGAGAGTCCCCATGGGATGGACACATGCTGCCCCCGCCCCAGAAGAGCCTAGAAAATTGAGGGAGAGATGGTTGGAGAGCAAGCAAAGCAGAAGACAGAGGAACCATGGACTGCCAGGGCTGGTGAGGTAAGAGAGAAAGCCACTTGAGTCCTTATCTATTGTCGCTTAACGAATTATACCAATGCTTAGTGGCTTGAAACAACAAACACTAATTATCTCATAGTTTCTGGGGTCAGAAAGCTGGGCGTGGCTTAGGTGGGGTGCCTCTGGCTCTGGTGTCTCCTAATGTTGGCAGCAACCGGTGCTTTCCACCGAAGCCTCCCCTGGGGGAGGACCCATCTCCCAGGTCACTTAGGCAGAGGTTGGCAGGACTCCATTTCTCAGGAGCTGTGGACTAAGGGTCTTAGCGTCCCCCGCCCTTGTTCCTTGAGGCCTTCCTGAGTCCCTCTGCCTCATGGGCCTCTCCACAGAGCAGGCCATACAAGGCAATTGGTTTCCTGCAGAGTCAGAAGCAAGGGAGTGAGAGATAGCCCCTCACATGGAGGGCACACTTGCTCTGAAACTGAATGCTCCACCATCCCCGGGGCCCCACAGGACAGTGTGGCTCCCTTGTCATGGGGCAGGCCCAGGACCACCAGGCAGGGAACTCCCGGGTTCCAGGGTGTGGTCCAAGAACAGAACAAGGCAATCTCCAGACCCAGGACTCCTCACTGTGCAGAAAGGGCACGGCTGGAGGAGGACCAAAGTGTAACTCTGGTCTGATAGGTGCACCACAGGGGCCTCCCATCTTCCAGAAGGCCTCTTACAGCGGCCCTCCCCTGGCCACGGGCCGCACTGCCTGCTTCCCTCCTACCACTGCCAGGGTTTCCAAATTCCAGATTGCCTCCACATTTTTCCACATTTTCCACAGCTTTTCCAGCCAGCCCGGATGGCCCCTCCCCCAAGCCTGCCCCCACCCCCCAGCTACTGGTCCTCAACTTCCTGTGTTTGCGTAAATGACAGAATGGCATTCAAACACCCATGTGACACGGGAATGGTGCAAAGGACAGACAAAAGTGGAAGTTCTGGAACACATTGGCCATATGAGCTTCATTTCTGTGTTTATCGTCAATGGAGGTCCCCAAAAAGAAAGGATTCTGGATAGAAAACAATGATATAACCATGAAATCCGCCCCCCAATTTTTTTTAAATAAATGCATTTTTTGGTATAATTCTGTATATGTCCTTTGGTGGTTTTTAAATTTGTATTGCATATTTTATACAGACAAAAATATACGTCATGTTATGAAGTCATAAGGCAAACACCTGCACTTCAGCCACCTGCACCAGACCCCAGAAGTGTCTGATGCTATCAGAGGCACCTGGGTGCTCCCACAGCCTGCCCCTGGCCTCCCCGCAGCTGTAACCACCACCTAAAGCTGTATTTCCAATCCCCTCATTTTTCAAAAATAGTTTTGCCACAGTTTTGCTTGTCCCTAAGCAATATATTTTTGGTTGTGCTTGATTTTGAACCTTTAATACACACAGTGTGGTGGTATAGCCCTCTGTGATTTATTTCTTTCCCTTGATATTTTGTCCCTAAGGTTCATCCACAGTGTTGCTTCCAGATGTGATTCTTCCTAGTCACTGCTTCATCATAGCCTGTTGTGGGAATAGAAATTGGAGATGTACATTGTGGTCTATTCTTCTGGGTTTTTTATTTCTTGTTCTTGGAATGTGATTGATAAATTCTCTCTTGGGAAGGCTGTAAGTATGTTCTCCCTTGTTTGGTGTGAAACTTATGTTGGTACCCAGAATTTTTTTTAAAGTGTAATTTTATTGGTTCATGAGACTGAGAGCCTGGAGTCCAATGGTCCTCAGCATCCTGATCCTTCAGCCATCCCACCTCTGCTAGAATCCTGTGAAGCTAGGTGCTCACTCTCTCCTGAAGGCCGCTGGCTCTAGAAAATTCTTTCTCGGGTTGAAGGAGAACATGCCTCCCTATGGCTTTCTCCCATTGGTCCTGCTTCTTTCCTGCTGCCCTGACGCTGTAGATTGTCTGCACTTTCTGCACCAGGACAACCATGCAGAAGACAGCACTAGTTTTCTCTTACCTCCAGCATTGCCCACCACCCACACCCCCGCTCTCTCCCCAGGCTCTACCAAATCCCATGCTCTTCCCTCACACAAGGCCGGATTCCCAGTTCCCCATGCATCCAGTTGCTGCCTGGCACCAGCTCCAATCTTATTTTAGTGTAATCCAGTGTTCTCAGGCCTTGCCAACTCTGGAAATGGATCACGTCCTGCTAAACAGTTAATCTTCAATGCTGTTGAGTTGGAGACCTGCTTATGCAGCAGTCCCAATCCCAAGGAGTGTGATACAATTACTCATGAGTTAGTCCTGGCTGCCACTTCCTGTCACAGCCATCCATGGTCAGTGCTTTCACAGTTAGAAAGTGAGAGATACTGATGGCATCATTGCTGCTGACTGAGCAGAAGTCATCGTCTGGCACAGTCATCTCTCTGCCTCTCTGAGGCTCCACTGCCATCAAGGTTCAGCCTGTAGCATGACCACTCACACTCGCTTGGAGCACTGCCACTGCTTGTCATGTGACTGCAGAAGAGAAGGCTCGCTCCTCTCTGGGCTGCACACAGTCTAGAGACCCCACAGCAAGGCTGTATTAGCATTCGGGGTGGGGGGGCAGCTCCTGTGGTTCCCATGAGGACTACCAGGGTGAGGGCAGGTTCCAACCACAGCCACTAATCCCTGTATCCCCCTTTCTGACCCTGTGGCTGAGTCAGCTATGCCGCACTAAATCCCCTGCCTTCTGGAAGAAAGGCTTGAGTGCCTTGCCTGCTGCCCCCTGCTCTTCCACACACACGTGTTTACATCTGAGCCTTGATTGTGGCCACTGGTCTCTTCCCAGGGAGGCTCCCTCGCCCTCTTGTAAATCAGTAGGTACAAAGAGCCCAAGGCAGGATGGAGAGTGTCACCTAACAGAGCACATGTACAAAGGTGTCAGAATCTCAGCTCTGACCAGCTGGGACTCCTGGGACACAGAGACGGTGGTCCCCCTGTCCTAGCTCCTGCTAATCACCAGATGCGCCCACACTTTTGAGCATGTGAAGACAGGAGGAGAAAAGACAGTGCTTGAAACTTCTGCTTGTTTAGTATAAGCCCCTAAGAGTTTTCCATCTCCTCCTGATAAAGAGAGATTGAAAAGTAGTCAATTCGAGAAGTCAGGGCTATATACTTACTCAGCCCTGGGTAGGGGAAGTACAGAAGAAATGTTTTAGAAAGTCATATTCCAGCTGAGGAAATGCAGTGTTTTGCCAGCTCTCTTTTTGTGGTTCTAACCATTGTCTGCCTCAGAGTCCTTCCTTGATGTGAGACACTTCACTCATGTGTGCCTATGAGCCCCTGGAGGGTGGGATCCATGTTTGACCCTCTGCTATCTCTCCCAGAACCCAGGCAGGGGCTTGGCTCATAATAAATACACAACCATAGGAACCAAGAATGTTGGAGAGGGAAAAAACATCTGGGGTCTGACCATGTCACTTCCCTGCTCAAAACTCTTCAATGGCTCCTCATTAATAGCAGGATAAATTGTAAACCCTTGGCCAGACATTCATGGCTTTAAGGTCTGGGCAGAGGGGGGCCAGCCCACCTCTCTATCTTCATTTTCCATCACACACCCCCACTCACACAGGACTCAGGGCATCAGCTGGAGTTCATTTGGAGAAGCAAGACCACTAGGAGTGATAGAGAATGGGAATGTATTATAAGGAGTGGACTTCATGCAATCATAGGAGCATAAGAGCCACATGAGCAGTTCATACACAGCTGTGGCCTCTGCATCCAGTGCCAGGTCTGAGGCCAGCAGGACAGGTTATAGAGTTGGGGAGAGTAAGGACAAGCTGGAGCCCAGGACAACAAACTAGAGCCCTTACTGGTCTCTCATTGTATCCAAGGCTCTAGTTTCCAACATGGAATTGACCTGCAGGAGAAGCTGGAGACTTTGTTGACAAAATTAGCCCAAAAGATGAAGAGACCAGAAGATCCAGCAGGAGCTGGAGCAGGTAAAAGCTGCTGCCACATCCTTCCCTCTCTCCCTCCCCCTTCACCACACACACACACACACACACACACACACCTATACACGAAGAGTCAGTCCATCTACGCCAATATGGATGAGCTGCAAGTGCCTCTGCTAATGGCCTGAGCATAAACACTGTGTTCACTTCCACTTTCCAAACCTCATGCACATTTTCTCTTGTGGCCAACTCTAACCCAGAGGAAATTCCAAAAGACGTTCAGCTGGAACAGCTGAGTTCCAGCTCAGCTAAATTTGACCAGACACATACTTCCCCAGTCTGTTTCCTTTACGTAGAATATTCTTCCCCACTCTCCTCCTGAATAACTCCTACTCACCTATCAAGGCTCCAAACAAATGGCTCTTCATCCCACAGGTGTCTCTCAACAACCCTGGGCAGCCTCAATCAGCCCTCCCTATGCCCCCTGGCCTGTCAGTACCAACCTCCTTTAGAACCTTAACACAACCCTTTCAGAGAGCTGCCCTCACCCATGAGGCTGGATCTAGGTCATCTCTGTGACCCAAGGGACTAGATAATATTAAGCATATCTCAGTCACAGCAGAGACCAGGAGGAGAGATCACCTGCTCGGTGTCACACAGACATTTAAGGCGCAGAGGCAGGATTCAACTGACTCCAGAGGCAAAATTCTTTTTTTTTTTTTTTTTAATTTTATTTATTTATGAGAGACACAGAGAAAGAGACAGAGAGGCAGAGACACAGGCAGAGGGAGAAGCAGGCTCCATGCAGGGAACCTGACTTGGGACTCGATCCTGGGCCTCCAGGATCACACCCTGGGCTAAAGACAGCGGTAAATTGCTAAGCCACCGGGGCTGACCTAGAGGCAAAATTCTTAATCACCAAACAACTATTAAGGTAGAAAATATTAAAAGTGCAGTGAGTGCAGGGTTACCAATGGTCTCAGTTTGCCTGGAACCAAGGCAGGTTCCTGCAATCCTCGGTTTTCCATTGAAAAGTGGGCAAACAAGGATGAGCTGGTCACCCTATGAGAGACTACTCTGGCTGTTCAAAGGTGGGAGAGGCACTGGAAGCCCAGGGATGGGCCATTCTGAAGCCTTGTATTTGAGCCACCCCCCAAGACCAGAATAAGGAGGGAGCTTTTGAATTAGCTTTGTTATCCAATTCCTCCTCTTTCAGAAACTCAGCCCTCCAGGTTGTTTGGAAAGCAATTTTGAATTGCTTTGCAGTTCCATTGTAGCTCCACTGGTTGCTGTCTGCACAGGGACTTTGGTTGGGGGAGATGTGGGTAAGGGGGAGCAGGAACTACAACTCCTTTCCTGCAAAAGGGGGAGTCTGTGGACAGGGAGTCAAAACAGATTCATGGAGCTGGGCAGGGGTTGGAGGTGCTTCCCAGCCTCCTGCCCTTCCAGATAGGGCTAAAGAAGCATCAGCAGGCTCAATGAAGATGGAATTTCAGCCTCCTAGTCATCAGCGTGGAAGGAACTGCTCAATCCAACTCTGTTAGTTCAGTCCCAGGAAGGGATTTATCTCAGGTCAGAGAGTTATCAGGAGCAGAGCTGGAGCTAAGACTCAGACTTCCAGGCTTCTGCCCCCAAAGTGTAGACACTACCCGGGCAGGGGACAGTGGCCTGGCACACTGCTAACTTCAGGCAAGTTGCTTCTCCATCTCTGATGCTCATTTTCTTTATCTGCACCACGGGAAGAGCTTCTAGGTCAAATAAGAAATGCACAGCCTAGAACTATGCAGACCACCTGAGAAACAGCAGTGCCCTTCTCCAGCCACACCCAGGCCACAGCTTAGTGTTCTAGAGCCAAGACTCTATGAATTACCAGCTGTTCCATTAAGCAGGTTTTTCCTTCTCTTTAGTATTTTTTCCTGTGTAAAGTGAAGTAGCAATGCCTACCCCTGGAGTTATTAAGGACATGAACAAAGAAAGTTGTCCCAACAGCTGGCACCTTATAACAGCTGGGAACTATCTTTGTTCAGGGAAAACAACTTGATTAGCTTCTTGGCGAGACTTGCCAGGCTGGGTGTGGTAAGGTGGGCACCTCTTCAGCATGACACATGGGAAGGCTCTATTTGGGGCAGGGAAGCCTTGAAAGGGAGAAGAAGAAATGGAGTGGGAGCTGGAGAAAACACTATGGAGGTTCTTCAAAAATTAAAAACAGAAGTACCATAGGATCCAGTCATTCTACTACTGGGTATTTACCCAAAGAAAACAAAAACACTGATTCGAAAAGACACATATGCCCCTATGTTTATTGTAGCACTATTTACAGTAAGTAGCCAAGATATGGAAGCAGCCCAAGTGTCCATCAACTGACAAATGGATGAAGAAGATGAGGGAGATATAGATATATAATGGCATACTACTCAGCCATAAAAAATAATGAAATCTTGCCATTTGCAACAGCATGGGTGGATTTAAAGAGTATGATGCTGAGTGAAATAAGTCAGGGAAAGACAAAGACCGTATGATGTCACTCAGATGTGGAATTTAAGAAACAAAACAAGCGACACAAAGGGAAAAGGAGACAAACCAAAAAACAATTAACTATAGATACCAAATTGGTGATTGACAAAGGGGAGGCGGTGGGGTGTGTGTGTGGATGGGTGACATCGGTGACGGGGATTAAAGAGGGTACTTACTGTGATCAGCATGGCATGATGTATGAAAGTGTTAAAGCTCTGTATTGTACGCCTGAATCTAATATAACCTAATATAACATGTAAATTATACTAGACTTAAAAATAAATTAAAAAAAATATTTTGTTTATTCACGAGAGACACAGAGAGAGAGAGGCAGAGACAGAGGCAGTGGGAGAAGCAGGCTCCATGCAGGAAACCTGATGTGGGACTCGATCCAGGGACTCCAGGATCACGCCCTGAGCCAAAGGCAGACGCTCAACCACTGAACCACCCAGATGTCCCTAAAATTTTTTAAAAAGAAAGGGAAAGGAAAGGGTAGGTGGAAGAGCCCACAAGGCTGGGGGACTGAAGGAGAGCTCTGCTCCCCTTCCCCAGATATTCTACCACCACCCCATCCCTTCTGCATCCCCAATCATCAGGAACATCTGCCAGTCCCACAAGTGCCTATACAAACAGTGTGTGTGTGTGTGTGTGTGTGTGTGTAAATCAAAGAGTGCTAAGTTTCCTGAGTGAAGGCAATGAGAAACAGAGACCACACATAAGGAAGACAGAGCTAAGAATTTGAGAAAGCTGGGTTTGTCAGAGACCACTGGCTCTACATGGGGATCCATCTGCCACTTCTTGGGCTGACAGCTCCCTGTGTTCCCCTAGCCTCCCCCAAAGTTGGGAGTGGCCAAACTATGGAGCTGGAGCCAGTGGAATGTGTGTGCAAGTGATGAGTGCCACTTGTAGGCCTGGCCCAGAAAACCTCCCACACCAGTCCCTCCCTGCCTCTCCTTCCTGCCTGTGGGAGGGCCTTGGGAGTCCTGTGTTGACAATGGCAGATCCACCGCACCAGCACGGAACCTCCTAGATCTTATCAGCAAAGAAAAAATAAACTTCTATTGTGTTAGGTCATTACATTCTGGGTCTAATTGTTAAAGACATTTAACCTACACAAAACAAGAAACTTGCAGAAGGCTTTAGACTTTCCAGGACTCTGAAATAGGTATGGAGAGTCAGGGTGGATGGTGTTGGACACATTCCAACTATGGATCTCCAGGATGGGTAAAGCCAACTGATAGGTAGATTACCTAAGTTAATCTTAGGTTTTGTATGCATCCCACAAGTGAGAGCAATTCTGATTATGATAATGTTCATTAAACGAGTGTGTCTATACCTAAAATGGATCCATAATTCTTGGGGTTCACTTCTTGGGATTGTTTTGGGGGTTTGGGCTATGGGCTATGGATAGTATCATTAGCATGAGGAGTCAGTACAGAGAGAACTTATTAACCTGAGTTTTGTTTTCTCGATGCTAGGGGGAAAGTCTCCTTCACTGAGCAGATATGAGCCGATGCCTGATGCAGGGAGCACAGATTGTTTGGCTCAGGAAGGAATGAAAGATGTTCTTACCCCTGGGAGGTCTGATCACCCTCCCACTAAGGAGAGTAGACAGGTTTGGAGCATTTCTAAGATCCTGGCGTCCCTGAAAAGTCCCTTGGCCCCACAAAAGAGAAAGGGACAGAACATGCCCTTCATGTGTCTAGAGGGTGACATGGCTAGCACCCTGCCTCTAGGAAGGCTCCTGAGGGTCCTTTCACTGTCGCTCAGGCCTTGTGTGGTGTGGATACCAAGGCTTAGAGGCGCACTGGTGGCTGAGCTTGGCACGGGGGGATGAAGCTGCACCCTCTCTTTGGAAGGGTCATGGTGGCCTGCTGTGAGTCAGCCACAGCCTACAGATGCGGAGGACCATCACCCAAGCAGCACCACGTAGCAGTGACCTCCACCACACACTGGCAGCACAGGCAAGACTCCTGGCTGCATATCCAAGAGGGTGATCAGACTTCCTGTCAGTTTGGGGTAAGAGGGGGTGCAGCTAGTTTTAACTGAACTTGAAGAACAGAGATGGAATCGGATTTGCTGCTGGAAGTGGCAGAGTCCCTATTTCTTAGCAAAACTTAGCAGAAGAGGGGGCCACTGGTCCCTGGTGACTTCTGGGGGATCAAGGGCAAGTTGGGTCCACTGGCTCAAGCCAAGCCCACTTTCCCTGGCCCAGTCCTGCCGCACGCTGAATCTCTCAGCATCTCCTGGCATCTCAGGAACCTTAGAGACCTGACTGTCCCTGAGCAAGCAGGAGCTCAGGGCAGCCCAAACAAGTGTTCTGGGCTCCGGAGCAAGACCACAGAGCCGGCAGCAGAGCCACAGGGGAAGGAAATGAACCAAGTTCCATGAAGGCTCAAATGACTTTTTAAGCAAATGTCTCGAGTTGGGAGGGAGGGGTGTGTGTGAATAGCCATCACCAAGATGACCAAGGCTCAAATGTCCACCAAGCCCACTCTGCTTTTGGATAAGCCCATTTCTCTCCACGATAGAGATGAGGAGCAGCATGAAAAGATGTTGAGGGAGACAACTCGAGTTCTGTACACAGAAGCTGGGGATGGAAAATCGGCACCTCTTGGAGTTCATGGTTCCTGGCCTTCCAGAAGGCACAGCCAGCATTCCCAGGGCACTTGGCTCCCATGCCCCATAAGGTTTTCTGTCTTTGGAAGAACACAGGTTCTGGAGTCAGGCCAGCCAGGGCTGGAGGCCCAGCTTTTTTGCATACCAGCAGGGCTTGGCCAAATCACTTCGCATCTCTGAGTCTCAGTTCCTTATCTGTAAATTGGGGATTATGATACTTGCCCAGTAGGGCCATTGTGGGGAATCAGCAGAAAGAGAATATGAAAGGGATCTGTCATAATCATTCTCACTGTAACTTAAAGAATGAGCATTTGCTCTGTGCCAGGCCCTTCCCCTGAATTATCTTATTGAATCTTCTCTAAGACCCTGCTTGACAGATGAGACAGCCAGAGCCCAGAGAGTCAGAGTAATTTTCCTAGATTGCTCAGCTTCATTTTATTATTTATTTATTTATTTATTTATTTATTTATTTATTTATTTATTTATTCATGATAGACATAGAGAGAGAGAGGCAGAGACACAGGAGGAGGGAGAAGCAGGCTCCATGCCAGGAGCCTGACGTGGGACTCGATCCCGGGACTCCAGGATCGCATCCTGGGCCAAAGGCAGGCGCCAAACCGCTGAGCCACCCAGGGATCCCCGATTGCTCAGCTTTAAAGTGTCCACGCCTGACCTGAAGCACAGAAAGCCTGACCCCGGTGTGCAGGCTCCGACGGGTCTAGTCCCAGACTTGGGATATAAAGCCAGTGGGTGTTGGTGCTCAGAGTGAGGCTGAAATCTACAGTGGGAGCAGGAAGAAAGGAAGCACTGTCCCGGGAAAAGTCTTTGGAGGGGGCAGGGTTTGAGCTGAAATTTTCCAAGGACAAGTGGAATCTGAGCAGGAGGAAAGAGGTGGAGGGGAGGCACTGCCAAGCTGCTACAGTTGGAGAGAAGGCAGGGGTGTAGAGACATGGAGCAGATAGGGGAGTAACAGGTAGATCTGGTGGCGACGTCACAACTGGAGCCTTCTCCTTAGAGAAAGGAGCAGCCATTTTTCTCAGGGACCCCTCTACAAAACCATTGGACTGCAAGCTTCATGAGGGCAAGGACTAGATCAGTAGCCTCCCCTCTGGGTGTCTGGACCCACCATGGCAGGCACCAGACGAACACCTCCTGAATGAACTGGAAGAGAGAGGGCATGTATCCTCATCCAACTTATTTGGCAGAACTGCACCTAGGTGGTCATACAATCCCCTCTCCCCCCACCAGGCAGGTGCGCTGTCATGGCTGGGTGGCGAGAGGGAGGTTAGGGGAGGGACATGGATAGAACTCAGCTCCACTGATCAGCAGTGACGTCTAGATTCTAACTCCAGGGGACAGAGATCATAGCCATCTCCTCTTCCCCACACCTGTTTACCAGGATATTACTGGTAATATCCTGGTAAACAGGATTGTTCTCCATGGGGCTTTCAAGCCTTGTAAGCAGACCCCCTGACTGCCCCTTGTTCTAAACTATTTTTCCAAGGATGTTTGTATAATGGATGGCCTTGGAATAAGGACCTTTCTCTGGATCAAAAGGAAGGCATGCTTCCTGCCCATTATAAAAGTTTTGGTTTCTCTCAGCTCAGGGTTCATCTCTTGTACTACAACCAGATGGACATTTTGATGCCATTCTTGAGTAGAGTCTCCTATTCAAATATAGAACATTGGGGCAGGGCAGCTTGGGTGGCGCAGCAGTTTAGAGCCGCCTTCAGCCCAAGACATGATCCTGGAGACCCGGGATCGAGTCCCCCACATCAGGCTCCCTGCATGGAGCCTGCTTCTCCCTCTGCCTGTGTCTCTGCCTCTCTCTCTATCTCTCTCTGTCTCTCATGAGTAAATAAATAAAATCTTTAAAAAAAAAAAGAACATTGGGGCAGCCCGGGTGGCTCAGCGGTTTAGCGCCGCCTTCAGCCCAGGGCCTGATCCTGGAGACCTGGGATCAAGTCTTGCGTCAGGCTCCCTGCATGGAGCTTGCTTCTCCCTCTGCCTGTGTCTCTGCCTCTCTCCCTCTCTGTGTCTCATGAATAAATAAATAAAATCTTAAAAAAAACAAAAAACAAATATAGAACATCTAGGGATGCCTGTGTGGCTCAGTTGGGTGAGTGTCTGCCTTCGGCTCAGGTCATGATCTCGGGGTCCTGGGATCAAGTCTTGCATTGGGATCCCCGGGGGGAGCCTGTCTCTCTCTCTCTGCCTGTGTCTCTGCCTCTCTCTCTGTGTCTCTCATGAATAAATAAATATAGTCTTTAAAAAATTAAACTATAGGACATCAAGTTAAGTTTGGATTTCAAATGAACAATGAATACTTTTTAAAATAAAAGTATGTCCCATGTAATATTTGAGACTTACACACAAAAAGTATTCATTGTCTGAAATTCAACTTTAAATGGGTGCCCTATGTGTTTATTTTGAAGCTAGGCGACTCTACCCCCATGGGACTTGCGGGAAAGAGGAACTGGTCCAAATACGCAGATGATTGTGCCGTGAGTAATAAAGCCCTTTGTCTCTGACTCAGGAGTCCGATGATTTCTGCCAGCATCCAGATTAGTTAGGAAATAGGGCAAAATGTCATACCCCTTCCCAGTTTGTGATAGGTCTCTCCAGCCTCAGCTTGGAACGTGGCATAGAGTTAGCAGCCCCAAATATCTGTGAAATGAATGGTTGTCAATCCAGGGGGAACTGCTGCCAAGTACACAGAATTCCTCTGGGATTTAGAATGGGCTCCCTGTGGTTGGTACATCAGCTTTACATTTCACTAATGCATTGTTGTTACCATGGTTACTGTAACTACATAGGGCTCTGCAGCTTCCAAAGAGCATTTTCATGCATTATCTTTTCAATTTCCCAATGACTCGCTGAAACATGCACGATTATTCTTCCTTTAGTAACTAGAAAACTGAAGTTAGGGGTCAAGAGGTATATTGCACAAGTTCACAAGTCTAGGAAGTAGCATAGCTGGGATTACTCAGCCAGAGAGCTTGAAGACCTACTATGTGCCTGGCACTAGGTTAACCTCATTACATACTTTATCTAGGCTAGGTCTTGTAGCTTCCTTAGGATGTAGGCACAGTGAACCCCAAAAGGCGTCTTATCACTCACCCAGATTCACATGGTGGGGGAGTAGCAGATTCAGAAGGAGAACCCACTTCTGTTTAGTGCTAAAGCCTGAGCAAAAGTGGTGGGGGTTGCAGGGGATGGTGAGGGGGCGAGGGGTGGCAGAGAACATCGCACCAGGGCTCAGCAACCACACATCCTGAGACTTCAGCAAATCCTCAGTTCATTCCAGCCCCCACAGGCTGGTGGGCTGGGCCATGCTAGGGTCCCAACAGTCTCTGGGATGGAACGTGATTTAAGCTGAGAGGGACAGGACAGGGACAAAGATGTTTTCTACACGTGGTTGGGGAAAGCTGGCTTTTTGGAGGGGAAACACACTCTTTCGTGACAGGGTTTCTCAAAGTGTGTTTTCTGAATTATTTAGTTTCCAAAAAAGGGGAAAAGGAAATTCTATAATGAAAGTAAGTTTGAGAAACAGTCACAGCTCATTTTTGCCCCTTTGGTCTACAGGATCTTCAGTGTATTAAAGGCTCTGACTGGGCAGCCCGGTGGCTCAGTGGTTTAGCGCCGCCTTCAGCCCAGGGAGTGATCCTGGGGACCCGGGATGGAGTCCCACGTCGGGCTCCCTGCATGGAGCCTGTTTCTCCCTCTGCCTGTGTCTCTGCCTCTCTCTCTCCTCTCTGTGTTTCAAATAAATAAATAAATAAATAAATAAATAAATAAATAAATAAATGTTAAAAAAATAGTTTATAAAGGCTCTGACAAGTCCTATAGCAGAGGAAGTTCCTACAGTTTACTTAACCTGGAATTTCCTGAAAATATCTGATTGGGACATTTCTTTTGCATTTTTAAAAATAATTTTTTGGGGGTAATAGCTCTTATTAAGACATTTCAGGAAATGGTGGAATTTCAAGAATTTGGAGGCAGAATGTTGCTTGAAATTCGCCCTCTGCCTTATTTTCAGCAGAACAAAGTCTTAATTTTTGGCTCAGGAATGGACACAATTTCAGGAGACTGGGCTAGTGAGGGCTCCAGGGAAGCAGCATTTTTAGTATTTCACGTATTCTATGAACAGTGCCTCTTGGAATTGTGGGAGGTAGCAGCCCTGGGCAGCATTTCTCATCAAAAAGAGGTGTTCTTATAGAACTTCCTTATATCTGGGGCTTTTGGTATGGTTCTCATAATGCCAAGTGGGGGACATTTTCTGATTGCCTGCAAACCAGAGCAAATTCCCCCACGCCACATAAAAGGGGGAAGAGTATAATCTTGCCTCTCGAACCAGAATCAGCCACAGGAAGCAAAAGAAGCAGCATTGCCTGCCTTTTGCATTCAGGGGGCCAGGAAGGTCCTGATGCCTTTATCTGCTCTGCAGGGCCTGACATCCCCACTGCCAGAGTCACCGTTTTGGCCCATGGATGGTTTCCAGGCTGCAAACCTCCTAGGAACATGTAATTAACCCCACAAAGACAGACCATCTGGGTCACATTGTCCCTGAAAATTCAAGGGCAATATTAAGATATGGCCCAAAGAACTAATACATGGGACGTTAGCAGATGATGAAAGGAAAAACAGTTTTGTGCTTGCATAAATTTGAGCAACTTGGCATCCTGCAGATGCTCTGTGGAAAGTCACAGAGTACACAGCAGTGCTGAAGTCCTCAGGGAGAGAAGCTTTGACTAATTTGAGCATAAAACAGCTATTTATATTCAGCAGAGATGGGAAATGCTGGACATAGGAGAGGTGGTCAACAATCTATTAATGGCCAGGTTCACGGAAACGAGCCAGGGGAGCAGGAGAAAGTTCTGCTCAGTGCATAACCATGTGGACTCAGATGTCAGACACATCTGAGTTTTCATCTTGCTCCACAATTAAGAACCACACAGCCTTGGGCAAGCAACTGAACTTCCCAAACTCAGTTCTTCATCCACAAAGTAAGAATGATAAAAGACTGCAGGGCAGGTGGTTTTTGTGAGGATGAAATGAAGTAATGCACACAGCAAGCAATTTGTAAATAGTCTTGGTCATTACTCTCTTTGCTGTTGGTTTACTATTGTTTGTGGAGAGGGAATGGAGTGGTAGACAGCAAGAGGTGGGATGAATCCTGAGAGGTACGCTGCCTTGGCTGTGTGTCCTCCAACATCGGAGCTGGAAGAGCCATACCTTGCTCATAAAGTTAAGACAGCTGAAGTTCAGAGAGATGAAGAGATTTTCCCCAGATCACCTCTTGAATGAGTCTTAAGCCAATAATTCATTCATTCCTCAGCTATTTATTGAGCACCTACTCTGCTAGGTGGAAGCAATTTGCATGATCTAAGAAATGAATGCAGTGCACACCAGAAATCTCATGCTTGGAATTTCCCTAAAAGAAATGTTTGCTGGGACCCCTGGGTGGCTCAGTGGTTGAGTGTCTGCCTTTGGCTCAGGGCGGGATCCC
This sequence comes from Canis lupus familiaris, assembly GCF_011100685.1. Classification (NCBI taxonomy): domain Eukaryota; kingdom Metazoa; phylum Chordata; class Mammalia; order Carnivora; family Canidae; genus Canis; species Canis lupus. The sequence continues at coordinate 61,045,489 of NC_049230.1, read as the reverse complement.
AGAATCCAGGATTGAGTCCCACATCAGGCTCCCTGCGAGAAGCCTGCTTCTCCCTCTGCCTATGTCTCTGCCTCTGTGTGTGTGTGTCTCTCATGAATAAATAAATAAAATCTTAAAAAAAGAAAGAAAATACACATGCATCTACTCATTTGAGCAGCAAAAGAAACACAGTAAGGATAAACCAGCGCTAATGGGATTGGTTATCTGCAGGGTGTAGATGAGGGTAGGGTGGAAAGAAGGGGGAATAGAAACAAGATGGGAGCAAAAGGACGAGTGGCATTTCTCTGCATCTACTTTTCTGTAGCTCTGCCTCTGAGAGCCATGGTAACATTTCACAAACCCCCAAATTAACTGACTAGATAGAAGCAACCAGGATGTAGGGGGAGCCCCAGATGTACAGACAGTAACAGATGAACATGACAGTAGGACAAATGAATAACATCACCAGACTGAAAGCCACGGGGAGAAAAAAAAATCAACTTCAGCAACTTTGGAAAAAAGTTATTTTGACTGGATAAAGACAAAACATTTGGGAGGTGAAAGACAACTGTACGCCAGGATTGTATTCCAGTTAGTAAATCTATTCCTCACAGCAGTATGGGTTGGCCATTCTGAAACTGCTTTACGCTCAGACTAGAATTGAGCACATAAGGCCATCCACTGCAGGGCCGGGCTTCACGATGTTGGAGAGAAAGGTCAGAAAACAGATGAGGAGGAAGGTTGGTGTGATGTTGGATTGAAACAGAGGCAGCGGTGTGTGTGTGTGTGTGTGTGTATAAATATATATATTTGTGTCGTATTAAAGTATCTCCCCACAAGACACTTATTGATCACAATTGATAAGTAGTCATTTTATGGAGGAGAAGCATGGCAGATCCCTCCTGAGCCAAGTAAACAAAGTTAATATCACCAGGAATACAGATCATGGACCTTCTTTTTTTTTTTTTTTTAAGATTTTATTTATTTATTCATGAGAGATACAGAGAGAGGGGCAGAGACACAGGCAGAGGGAGAAGCAGGCTCCATGCAGGGAGCCCCACATGGGACTCGATCTTGGGTCTCCAGGATCAGGCCCTGGGCTGAAGGCGGCGCTAAACCGCTGGGCCCCGGGGCTGCCCAGATCATGAACCTTCTGTTATGAGTCACCAAGAAAGGACACAATATCACTCCCGTGGTATTCTTGCCCAAAACACACAATTTGATCATGACAAAACAGCCATAAACACACATGGAGATATATTCTACTAAATCATTGGCTAAAACTCTGCCAAGGTGTTGAGGTCAAGAAAAAGACTGAGGCATTGCCAGGGAGTGGAGGGGGCTGAGGAGGCATGCCTAAATGTCACGTGGAATCCAGGGTTGGATCCCACCACAGAGAGAACATTGATGGGGAAACCGTGGGCGGCTAGCATGTGTGTGAGGTTAATTTCCTAATTTTGGTAACTGGGCTGCGATCGTGCACTGCGATCGTGCAAGATGTCAACATTAGGGGAAGCTCCAAAGGGAGTGGACTATTTTTTTGGCAACTTCTCTGTAAGTTTACACTTATTTCGAAAGAATGAGTTTTTTTTTTTTTAAGAATGAGTTTTTAAAAAGATAAAGAAGAAAACAAAAACAAAAACAAAGATAAAGAAGATTTTTTTTTTTAAGATTTTATTTATTCACTCATGAGAGACACAGAGAGAGAGAGAGAGAGGCAGAGACACAGGCAGAGGGAGAAGCAGGCTCCATGCAGGGAGCCCGACATGGGACTCCATCCCGGGTCTCCAGGATCACGCCCTGGACCGAAGGCAGCGCTAAACCCCTGAGCCACTCCACCCGGGCTGCCCAAAGAATGTTCTTTGCAGCCCTGAGAAACCATAAACAAGAAGAGAACTCACCGGTAAGAGATAGTTACTTATGTGCATCAAGTTCTCCACACCTCAAGAAAGGATCACAAGAAACTAAGAGTGGAAGAAATATTGTTGGGGAGAGAGCCTTGGCTTTCATTCTACTGCTTTCTGTACAGTTTGCATTTTCTAATCTGATTTTTTAAATATAATTTCAACATCTATTGGAGATAGGATGATGGGCAATTTTAAGTTTTTTCTTTATATTTCTTTGTATGTAATACACACATACACACAAATATATAACTTAAAATCTCCTTTTTAGGGGCACCTGGGTGGCTCGGTTAGTTAAGTGTCTGCCTTCCGCTGAGGTCATGATCTCAGGGTCCTGGGATCAAATCCTGCATTGGGCTCTCCATTCAGCGGCAAGTCTGCTTCTCCCTCTCCCTCTTTGATCTCTCTGGCTCTCACTCCTCTCAAATAAATAAAGTACTATTTGGGGAAGATTTTACTTATTTATTCATGAGAGACAGAGAGAGATAGAAATAGAGATAGAAAAAAAAAAAAAGAAATAGAGATAGAGAGAGAGAGAGAGAGAGAGAGAGAGAAAGCAGAGACACAAGAAAAGGGAGAATCAGGCTCTCCATAAGGAGCTCGATGTGGTACTTGATCCCGGATCCTGGGATCTCGCCTTGAGCCGAAGGCAGATGCTGAGCTACCCAGATGTCCCTATATAAAGTCTTAAAACAAACAAACAAACAAACAAACAAACCCTTCCCTTCTTTATCTGACTTCTCTGGTTTTAATTGAGCATTTAATATGCTTCCATTATCAATCTTTTCTTAGCATATCGATTATGCTTAAAAAAAACTGCTTTGGTGGTTACCCTAGAGTTTGCAATATACAATCACAACGAATCTAAATCAAATTTCAAATAACACAGAGTGGTGAAGTCACCCTACAACACTATAATTCAGAGTCCCGGCTCCTCCTCATCCATAAGCCCCAGGAGACAATATCCCTCTGCTTTAATCATCCCTGGGCCAGGTGGCCGGCAGCTAGAGGTCACCCCTGCGGCCCGAAGCCTCCCTCCTCCCAAATTATTCAAACTAGGCAATCATAAGCTGTTCATTCTGCACCATGGAACCCCCCGAATGAAGGCCATAGGCTAAGCACTGCCCTCCTGACCACCCTGGTGCCCTTCCCAAGGGGCACTGCATGCATATGCTCTGTGCCTCCCACCTCTAGGGCCTGGGAGTGACCTCTCCTGTGTCTCCTCTTGTAGTCACACCTGACTGATTCCATAAAAGATGACAAAACACCTTCTCTGATGTTCTTTCTTCATGCAGATTTGAGTTTCCCACTTGTATCATTTCCCTTCTTTCTGAAGAACTTCTGTTACCATTTTTTTTTTTAAAGATCTTATTTATTTATTTGAGAGAGAGAAACTGAACAAGGGAGGAGGGAGAGGGAGAAGCAGACTTCCTGCTGAGCCAGGAGCCTGAGGCAGACCGGATCCCAGGACCCAGGGATAATGACCTGAGCCAAAGACAGACACTTAACTGACTGAGCCACCCAGGTACCCCATTGTCTTTTTAAGATTTTTTTCAAAATTTTATTTATTTGAGAGACAGAGAGAGAGAGAGTGAGAGTACACGAGCAGGGAGAAGGGCAGAGGGAGAAGTAGAATCCCCTCTGAGCAGGGAGCCTGATGCAGGGCTCTATCCCAGGATGCCAGGATCATGATCAGAGCTGAAGGCAGACGCTCAATGGGCTGAGCCACCCAGGTGCCCAATCAGGCTTTTAGTGCGAGCTCTGTGTTAACCCAGCTCCGGAGTAGGACTGTTGTTCGTGTTTGTTGTAGCTGTAGGTGCCAGAGGCTCTGGTTTTTTTCTAGTTCCTTGCTATTTTCTCTCTAGTTGTCTTTGGTATTTCCTAAGAAGTTTAAAGATCTTATTTTTAAGTAATCTCTATGCCCAATGGGGGTCTCGAAGCCACAACCCCAAGATCAAGCGTGAGCTAGCCAGGTGCCCTCCCTAATCTTAATCTTTCTTCATTTTTTTTTTTAAAGATTTTATGTATTTATTCATGAGAGACACACAGAGAGGCAGAGACAGGCAGAGGGAGAAGCAGGCTCCTTGCAGGCTTCCTACATTGTAATCTACTGTTATTATACCTGTTGATATGTTGGTAAGATTTCTGGGAGGGGAAGCCTTCTATAATCTTATGATTAAATCTCAATTGTTTCTTTGTTTTGCCTTGTTTTGTTTTAGCAGGCCTGAGACCCCACAGAGTGACTGGAGTGACTGCGACTTTCAGAGGCATTTCTTGCCACACCCCCTACCCTTGTGAGACCGGAAGGCTGGAAGAGGCTGGAGCTGTCTAATGCCCTTTGCCCAGATCAGATAAGATGCTGCTAAAGCAGTTTTCCTCGGGGGCAAGCCTTTGTTACCGAAACCATCTGGGTGGATTTCTCAAAATGGTTTTTCTTTTGCTGCCCCTGAAAGCAGGAGGGGATTTCTCTGCAGTCTTCGCAGTCTTCTATGTGAGCCCCTGTGGGGTCCTGGAGATAAAACCCACAAACACATGGAGGCCTGAAGACTGGGCCCCTTGGAGTTTTTAACTCTACTTAGTCTACATGGAGCATCCAGCCACCTACCTGTTACTATCCCAAGTGCTCCTGCCAGTTACGGCTCCGGCTTCTCCAGCGGTTTCTGTCCCCAAGGAGGCGAATCTGCGGGTGATTCTCTGCCCGCAGAACTGTCTCTCCAGTTTTAGGGTTTCCCCTGTGACCCCAAATCTCTGATGGATCTGCGATTTGCAGTTTGTTTTTGCTTTTTCTTATTGTGAGGATGGAAGGGATGACTTCTGAGCTCTTTATGTGTTGGAATTGAAACTGGAAGTCTGTGTAGGTGTGTGCATATAATGTTTTTAAACATTTAGTCAGTGTCATCCTAAACATTTTTGGCTATTGTTATGTACAAGCTGACAGACTCCTGCCCTTTGCATTTGGAGGGGCAGGCAGCGAGAGATTGTCATGAATTTTGGAAAATTCTCAGCCATTATTACCTCTACAATTTCTTTTTTATTTTATCTATTTATTTATTTTTTATTTTTTGTTTAAAATTTTTTTTATTTTTTAATTTTTTTTTTTTTTTATGATAGTCACACACAGAGAGAGAGAGAGAGAGGCAGAGACACAGGCAGAGGGAGAAGCAGGCTCCATGCACCGGGAGCCCGATGTGGGATTCGATCCCGGGTCTCCAGGATCGCGCCCTGGGCCAAAGGCAGGCGCCAAACTGCTGCGCCATCCAGGGATCCCACCTCTACAATTTCTTCTGCTCCTTTCTCTCTTTCTCCTCCTTCTTGTGTTCCCATGACACATATGTTGCACCTTTAAATTGTCCCTCTGTTTTTGATATGTTGTTCCTTTCTTTACTTTTTTCTTTTTGAATTCATGAGAGACACAGAGAGAAAGGCAGAGACACAGGCAGAGGGAGAAGCAGGCTTCCCTCAGGGATCTGGAGGAGGGACCCTGGGATCACGACCCAAGCTGAAGGCAGATGCTCAACCACTGAGCCACTCAGGTGCCCCTGTTCCTTTCTTTCATTCTTGATCTCTCCGCCTTGCAGTCTGGAACATATATCATGGTGTCAGTAAGTAAAGGATCTAAATGGTGAGGATGTCTGGGAAGTGCCTCCTGCCCCCCCCCCCCCCCGCCCTGGGAATGTCTATGAGGGACCCTGACCACTCCGGTTGAGGCTGGGCCACAAACGGGTCCTGCAGCTGTGCAGGGGGGTTCAGCTGGGGTCTGAAGGGTGGCTGGGGCAGAAAGAGGCAGGAGGCGACTGTCTGGAGGAGGCAGCAGGCCCAGTGTTTCCAACTCCACGCCCAGGGCTCAGTCCCCTGTCTAGCTGCCCCTACTCACACATCTTGCCTTCAGCTGGCTCCATCAGGCCTTTTGCATTCACCTGGGCTGTTGATTTGGGGACGGTTTTGCCAGTGGAGCTGCTTTCTAGAACCTGTGCGGGGGTCTGATGATGCTCCTCCCTTCTTCTCTGAATAAAGCTGTGTGGGGTGGATGGGTTAGTGATTCTGGGAGAAGAACCCTACCAGGAGAGCTCCGGTCTTGGGCCCTGTTACCAGCAGCTTCGAGAAAGGCAAGTGAAGGTCGGAGCTAGCATACTCTTTGTTGTTATATGTCCTGGTATGTGTTAGGTACTCTTCTTTGACAGCGTATCCTGTGAGGTAAGCATTATTGTATCCATTTTACAGACAAGAAAACTAAGGCTCGTTTGCCCCATCTCCAGGCAGCTAGAAAGACGCTAGACCTGGGATTCACACCCAAGTGTCCTGATTTCAGGCCTAAGCTCCCTCCTGTCCACCCTTGCAAAGGGCCCAGGCATACCCAGTGTGAGAGAGCCACGGCCTCGGCTGCAAGCATCCATCCCTAGATCTACATAGGCAGATGATGTGGGGGATTTAACGCAGGCCCATTGGAAGTTTGGCTTGGAGCCTCCATTGTCTCAGCATGTTGTAATCTGGCCCCGGGCAGGGAGCTAGGGGTGGAGGCCACTTTTCATGGGAACTCAGGCAAGCAGGGAGTGTGAACCATCAGGCTGGGATCTAGGCCAAGAGAGCGAGAAGAGAGCTGAGGCTTGGCCAAGGTTCTGGGCCCCCGGGGAGCATCCAGCTGGATGAGGGGGGCCACGCCAGCCAGGCCAGATGCGGGCCGGGAAAGGTTCCTGGCGACTCCTTGTCTGCCACGGAGGGAGCCAAAGAGCAAACTGAATGATAATCCAGGGTACCAGTAAAGTGCTGCTAACGAGGGAAGCACGGGGGCCTCTGGTCACCCAGGAAAGGAGTCCAATCCATTATCAAGGAGCTCAGAGGCTCCCTGGAGGAGGGGGCCCCAGTGTGCCGAGACCCAAGAGATGAGCACAGGTTGGCCAGGACAAGAAGGGGACGTGGCCCTTCCGGTGGAGGGAACAGCAGGTAAGAGGAGCCTATTGTTCATTTTTAAGCAGTTCACCCTCTCCTCAGAGTCAGATGCGAGATAAAGTGTAGCAAGAAGCGAAGTCCTTAGGTGTATGGCAATGGTCCAGATGGGAACATTGCTCAGTACACACACACACACACACACAAACACACACACACACACACACACACACACACACACACACACCGAGTCATTGTTTATTTGAAATTCAAATTTAACTAGACATCCTGCATTTTTATTTGCTAAATCTGGCAACTCCAGCCTTGGAGCAATTTGGATTTAATCCTAGATAGTGGAGAGCCATCAGAGACTTTTCAGGAAAGGAGGACATGATACAATTTGCATTTTAACAGGAGATGGGCAGCATGGGGACTGACCAGGGCTAGACTGAAGGCAGGGAGGCCAGCCAAAAGAGAGGCAGGCAGGATGAAGAGGGGGTAGGCAGGCAGGATGAAGAGGGGGTAGGCAGACAGGGATTTATCACAGAGGTCAAGGCAATGGGCCTTGGTGACCAACTGAGTGTGGAAATTGAGAAAATGGGGTGGTCCAGGTTGGCATCCACATTTCAGGGCAACTAGACAGATGGTGGTGACCTTTCCCTGAGCAAGGAGCGAAGGAGGAGGGGCAGGATTGGGAGGAGCCAGAGGCCAAGTCCAGCTTTGGACATGAAGAGCCTTCTAGAAGAGTTGTCCAGGAGACCATTGGAGTTGGAGGTCTGGAATTCTGGTGAGGGGCCAGCGCAGGAGGTTAGCATAGAGCATCTTTTGGAGTGAAACCACTGAGACCATAGCAAGGGAGGAGCATGCTCAGGGAAACCCTACAAGGTGAGAAGAGAGGGAAACTGAGGCTGGAACCCTGGGAAACATAACTGTTCAGAGGACATGGAAGGAAAGGAAGCTGGCAGATTAGACCCAGAGGCCAATGCCAGGGGTTGGAGAAACAGGATGGGGGCTTCAGGACACTGTGTGGCCCTTGATGCTAAAGCAGGAGAGAGTCAGAAGGAGAGCCTAGTTGAGAAGTGTGAGATGCTACCCACACATCCAGTCAAGAGAGAGCAAAAGTAGTTGGGGGATTTGGCTACCAGTGACCTGATGAGGAATGTTTCAGTGGAGTAGCGGGGGCAGAAGCCAGGTGGGGGTGTTCAGGAGACACAGGGAGGCAGAGGCAACTCTTTTCTGGACTTTGGCTGCGAGCCACTTGGATGTGGTGGATTGGCTACCACCATGGATGCCTGGTCCCACTCAGACCCAAATAAACCGCAAGTGAAGGAACAAAGCAGGTATAACTCACTCATAATGGCAAAGAATTTGGATGGAAAGCAGCAGCAGAAACAAGATTTCAACAAACTTTCAACGTTGGAAGAGGGGAGGCTAATGGAGAAGTGGTGAGTACATTTGTGACTACAGCCTAAAGACCCTGCAAAGGAGATGCTGAAAGTGACCGAGCCAGTTTGTCCAGAAGAATCTGAGAGGCTAGGGTCATGGAGGGACCAGGTGTGGTTGGAAGTCTGGACTCAGAGCTGTTGTTCCCAGGGTTCATAGATGGCTATACACACAGGCATTAGGGCATCTATGTCTCCTTGGAAGAGTTGAGCCACAAAGACTTGCAAATATCAGGCATGGCAGAGAGTAATCCTGCATCCTGAGTGATAGGACTTCTGGGCTTCTTTCCCCTTCCCAGCTCCCAGAATGCCAACAACCAGAAGTATGCCCACTATGCTCTACCCCAGCCAAGAGGTTGAAAGAATTGTCTTTTAAGGAATTAGGTCCGAAGGATGGACCTCTACTGGTGCCAATGACTAGAGGCCAGGAGGCCAGTGGGAAGAGGCTGATATGAGGTCCAGGCCCCAGGGCATGGGGTCCGCAGGGGAGCCTGGAGATATTGGAGATATTTAGGAGGCAAACTGTGTGAGGATGTGGTGGCAGGATGACTGAGAGAGAGAGAGAGAGAGAGAGAGAGGGATTTGTGAGGACTGAGGGGCCATTTCCCAGCACAGAAAACATCTTCAGGGGCAGAATCCTTGGGGAATAGCCTGAGAAAGAATTCTCAGCGACAAGGGGTTTGGTTCCAAGTTTGGGGGCAGAGGTGAGAGCAGAGGGTGGAGCTAAGCTGCCCAGAGGGACCCCAAGGAGAACTGAACTTGATTGAGAAGCCCTACTCCCGGAGACTGGCTGAAGAGGGTGTCCCTCATCCTGGGGAGCAGGAGGTCAGAGCCAGGAGCGGCAAGAGGTGGTGACATGGCAACAGAAACGGAAGACCATGATGCCCTCCCAGGGTCAGCACAGAGGAGGACTGTGCCTCAATCAGGCAGCCTCTCCTGTTGTAAATGACACAAAACCCAGACTGGCTTACACAAAAAATGGCTCACATCTTGTACATGTCTGGCCGCAGCATAAGTGGATTAAGGACAATATCCCCAACGTGGCTGACCCCTAACTCCTTTACCGGAGTTGGGTCCATTTTCCAGCTCTGTGAGGTGACCCCCAGCAGCTCCCGTGACAGCAGCATACAGTCTGGTGGAAGGGACAGCGCTCTTCCTCCTTATCTCAAACCAGAGTCCTGGGAAAGAGCCCTGTTGGTCCTGATCGGCCTGCCTCTAGGTCATGGGTCCATCCCTGAACTGATCATCATGGCCAGAATCATGGACAGCGCTGATGGGTTTAGCTTACACCATGTATTCTACCCCCAGGATGGGAAATGGAGTTTTCTGCTATGAAGCACATGGGCTGGGGCACCAGGTCCCCCAAAGGCAAATCAAGGAGCCAGAAGAAAGAAGATGCTGAGCAGCAAACGTAACTGATGACTCTACCCATCACTGGGTCCTAATTCTGGGAACCCCTGAAGTCTGGGTAACCCCTAGTTCTAGGCACTCAGTACATATGTGTGGGATGAGTGAATGGATGAATAGACAGACAGACAGATGGGTGGGTGAAGGCATCTTTCCAGCTCCCAGGGAGGATAAATTATTTCCCTCTCTGTCTCTCTGTATTTACTTACATTAGCTGAGCACAAAATCATCTTTGTCTTGTGCTCTGTAGGATCCCTAGCACCCAGCTCAGGGCCTGGCATCGAGTCAGGGCTCAGAAAACATTTGACTTAAATAAACTCATCTACAGACAGAGCCTCCAGTTTGACCACTTGCCCTGAGTACGTTTCCCCATCTGCAGTGGGTGCTACCCTGGGCATCCAACAGCCATGGCAACATGTACAATGGCTCCGTGAACATGATGTGTATTGTGGATGTCCCCAGTCCCAGCAGAATCAGCCTCTCACACTGGCCACCAGCTCTGCAGGACAACCCCGGGCCTGGCATGGAAGCAGTTAACTGCCCTCCAAGCCACAGGAATGCTTCAGCTGTATCTTACCCATTCTCTTGCTTGCCAGATCCAGAATCTAATTTTGCAAAGGCTGGAGGACTAATCCATTTAGCAGAAGTCATGGGGAAGGGAAGTGAGGGGTTAGTGATGGCCCCCAGAGATCAAGGTTTGGAATACATTCAACTCTTGGCTAGAAGACGACTGGGTGATAAATCCCAGCCCTACCAAAAGAAGGGCATTGTCATGGCCAGAGCTTAACAGAGATCAAAGAGGCAGAGCTTCCTCAGAAGTGGTGAGCCTTCCATCACTGGAAGCATTCAAGCATAGGGCACACACTTAGAGGGGACATTTACTAAGAGTTAGAAAGAGTACTTTCTTCAATGCCCAATCCATTCTTAGGTTCCCAATCCAGCCACAGTGACAGGGTATCTTCTGGGTCCTGGTCTCTGTCCAGAGGGCAGACACATTTTGGCTCCCTTCATTCTCCCAACAAGCCAGGGAAGGAGTTACCTGTAGCCCCATTTTTCAAATAGGGAAACCGGGGCTCCCCTGGACCAAAGGGCTTGTCCCAGGTCACTCCTAGAAAGGTAGCCACAGTGTTAGGCAGCATTGATTGGGACAGGAGCTCAGGTGCCAGGCTGAGCACCCTACTCACATTCATTCATGGAATCAATACAATGATTCTTCTCTCTGTTTTACAGATGAGGAAACTGAGGCTGGCGGTGGAGGGTGGGTAGGTAATTTGCCCCAGGTCAGAAAGTCCCCAAGCAGCAACATCCAGAAGCCAGCTCCTCTTTGAGCTCTGATGGACCCCGAAGTCCAGGCTTTTAACCGGAGCAGTGGTTGTAAACTTAAGTTTTCAAATTCTATCAGTTCTTTCCCTTGAGGCTCATTGCTGGGGATGCCCGGCTGCTGACAAAGCGCCCCTCCCGCTGGTTTCCTCTTCTGGGAGAAGAAGCAGGAGGACAAGGGGAAGTGGGGCAAGCTGCTGCTGTTCTTACCACCTCTCTCCATCCCCTGAATTTCACCGTGGAAGGGAGGGTCTGTCTCAGGGAGAGAGGGCATCCCATCACCAGGGGACAAATACGGGGTGGCAGCATGGTCCCGGGTTGGGCCCCAGACACTGGTCCTCTAAGGAGCAAAGCTACCCATTCCTCCAGGACCTCATGAACACTTCCTGAGGATCTACTGTGTGCCAGACACGGAGCACATCCCATCTATTCCTTCTTTCCATCACTCCTGACATTGACCTGGAAGAGCATCCCAGCCTGCAGGATGCCAATTGATGCTGCTGTTTCTCAGCTGTCTTCTGGCCCAGCCTCTTCCCTCTAACAGCCCCTTTCCAAGGCCACCAGGGTCTACTCAATACCTGGGGTCACTGGGCCCTGGCACTGGTATGACGTTTGGGAGCATCCTAGTGCCACCTTCTGGCTAGTGCCAGAAGAGCAAGGAGCCCGGCCCAGGAGCAGCCCCTTAGGAGGAAGGCCGGCTTGCTGGATTTGCTTTCTGCCTTAGGGCAGAAAAGATCTCAGGCAATTTCCAAGGATGCATTAATGCACTACCAGAGCAGAAAATCAGGGTGTGGGAAAGAAGAATGAAACACAAGAATGGGAACACGGAGGAGGCAGGGATGAAGTTAAAATACAGACCATAAGGATCTACTGTTCTGGAAATAAGATCACAGGTTCAGAAAGTTGGAAGGTGGCTTTCGTCATCTGTTGGAGACAGAGAAATGCAGGAAGCATCCACCAGCCATGGCCAGGTGATAACTCTTCTTTGTTCTTATCCCATCCGTTTATAGGTTCTTTACACCAGGGTACAGTACACAATTTCATGCACAGAATAAACACACATACACACTCACCACCTCTTTCCAGAAATCCTATTGGGATGCAGAAGGGAGAGAGGCCCTTATAATGTCGATTTGAAAAGTGATACATTTTGAAAACAAGGAGAGTTACGGTAAACCAAATAAGATATTCATGTGAAAAAGATCCAGATATATATTTGAAAAGGCAGTGTTCTTAAAAAAATTAACAAGGGGAGTATTGTTTTGAGAGAATAAGTGTTAAAGAGATTTCTGTTAGTTGAGTTTTTCACTTTCAAGCTACATGGCGTGAAGTCTTTTGCTGTGAGGGATCTGGGCTCCCCACCACTATACTCTTGCTGTGGAGGACCACCCCTTGGTTCTGAGCTTCTAGCACGTGGCACAAAGGGAGTCTGTCATAGCCACTCACTCAATCTCAAAGTCCATGCATGGAGACAAACCAATTGCTCAGGAAAAACACAACTTTGGTGCTAAATGGAAATGAGTTTCTCTTGGGCTGGGGTGGGGGGTTCCAGGGTGGGCGGGGGGTGGGGGTCCTAGGGGAAGAAGACAGAGTGAAGATGACTGATGTTCTCTGGGACAGCCTCCCTGTGAGCCACTTCACGGAGCATCATGCCCAATCCAATCTGGGTTTTCATCACAGCTCACTTATTAGCTGAGGGACATGGGAGCCTCTACCTCACGTGTCTGAATCTCAGTGTCCTCCCTTGTGAACCAGGGCTGGTGGCAGGGCCAGGCCCCGGGGTCGTGTGCCAGAGCTCCACGAAATGAGGTGTGAAGAATACTTAGCCCAGGCTGCTGTGGAAACCAGTCTGGTGGTTCCTCACAAAGGTAAAGAGGGTCACCATATGACCCAGAAATTCCACTCAGAGGGATATATCCCAAAGAATTGCAAACAGGGACAGATATCTGGACACCAATGTTCATAGTAGCATTATTCATAATAGCCAGAAGTTGGAAATAACCCAAGTGTCCCCCAGTGAATGAATGCATAGTCCAAATGCAGCGTGTCTGTGCAAAGGGATATTATTTGGCCTTAATTAAAATGAAATAAAATTTGGATACATGACCACACGAGTGAACCTTAGAACCCTGCTGCTAACCTGACACAAAAGGACAGCATTGCATCCTTAGAATAAGCAAGCTTGTTGAGACTGAATGTAGAGCAGATTCCTGGGGGCAGAGGGGAGAGAGCCATGGGGAGTTACCATGGAAGGAATACAGAGTTGTTTTTTTTTTAAAGATTTTATTTACTTAAACACTTTTTTAAAAAAGATTTTATTTATTAATTCACAACACACACACACACACACACACACACACACACACAGAGGCAGAGACACAGGCAGAGGGAGAAGCAGGCCCCACGCAGGGAGCCTGATGTGGGACTCGATCCCAGGACTCCAGGATCATGCCCTGAGCCGAAGGCAGGCGCCCAACCGCTGAGCCCCCCGGGCGCCCCAGTACAGAGTCTTTGTTTGAGATGGTGAGAAGTTCTGGAGATGAGCAGTGGTGACGGTTGTGCAACATTGTGAATGTACTCAATGCCTCTGTGTTGTACATTTTTAAATGGTTAAAATGGTAAATTAAAAAACAATTTTTAAGTAAAAAAAATCTGGGCTAAAAAAAAAAAAGAATACTTAGCACAGGGTCCAGCACCGAATTCACTGTCCACCTGTGTCCTCCGCTTCAAGCCTCCTGGGCCGCGTTGGCGGCTCCCATTAGGGACACACGCGCTCCTCGCAAAGACCTCAAGGGGCCAGAGGGAAGGGCCGGGGCCGCAGCCGCCCACCAGCCGGCCGGGGTGATCGCAAGGTGGGTGGGCTGAAGCAGAGTCGGTGGGGGCCGCAGCCTGAGTCCTGGGACGGGGCCCCCTGGCCCAAAGTCCCAGCGCTGCCACCGCCTTGCAAAGCCCCCTCCCGTCTGCAGGCCACGGCCGCCTGCCTTCCTGGTCTGTGACAGGCCGCGGGGGCTCCCAACTGTGCTTCTGGCTTCTCGACTTAACGTGCGTGTGAATCACCTGGGAATCTTTTTAAGAGGCGGATTCTCCATCCAAGTGTCTGGGGTGGGGCCTGGGAAGCTGCATTTCTAGCAAGCTCGTGGCTGGTGTCCATACTGCTGGCTCTTGATTTGTCTCCAAGAGACTGGTCAGCTCTGATGACAGGTTTTGTTTGTTTGTCGTAATTCTAAGTGGGCTTCCCGCCCAACGTGGGCCTCAAACTCATGACCCCGAGATTGAGTCACTTGCTCTGCTGATTTGAGCCAGTCAGGTGCCCTGACAATTTTTTTTTTGATTTTATATTTAAATAATCTCTACACCCAATGTAGAGATTGTTAAACTCGGGACCCCAAGCTCAAGGGTTGCATGCTGTACCCACTGAGCCAGCCAGGCGCCTGGCCATTTGCTTTTTTGAGTTGAGCAGGGAAGACGCACCAGTGTTCCAGACCCTTCTGCAGAAGTGACTGTTTATGCGTTCATTCACTCCTTCCTTCACTCATCCAGCAAGTGCTTTCTGGGTCCAGCCCTACAGTTGAGGAACTCATGGACACCAGAACCAGAATGTGACCAGGGCCAGGGGAGAAGGAAACCCAGGGTGGGGGTTGTGGGAGCACCAGAAGGGAGAGGGGATCAGTGAAGGCCTCCCAAAGGAGAAGATCCCTTCACCTATTCTTTTTTTTATTATTTTATTTTATTTTATTTTTTTATTTTATTATTTTATTTTATTTTATTTTATTTTATTTTATTTTATTAAAAAAAGATTTTTATTTATTTATGAGGGACAGAGAGAGAGAGAGAGAGAGAGAGGCAGAGACACAGACAGAGGGAGAAGCAGGCTCCATGCAGGGAGCCAGACGTGGGGCTTGATCCCCGGTCTCCAGGATCAGGCCCTGGGCTGAAGGTGGCGCTAAACTGCTGAGCCACCCGGGCTGCCCTTATTTTTTATTTTTTATTTTTTATTATTTTTATTGGAGTTCAATTTGCCAACATACAGCATAACACCCAGTGCTCATCTCGCCAAGCACCCCCCTCAGTGCCCATCACCCAGTCATCCCAACCCCCCACCCACCTCCCTTCCACTACCCCTTGTTTGTTTCCCAGAGTTAGGTGTCTCTCATGTTTTGTCACCCTCACTGATATTTTCACTCATTGTCTCTCCTTTCCCCTTTATTCCCCCTCACCTATTCTTTTTTTTTTTTTAATTTTTATTTATTCATGATAGGCACACAGTGAGAGAGAGAGAGGCAGAGACACGGGCAGAGGGAGAAGCAGGCTCCATGCACTGGGAGCCTGACGTGGGATTCGATCCCGGATCTCCAGGATCGCGCCCTGGGCCAAAGGCAGGCGCCAAACCGCTGCGCCACCCAGGGATCCCCCCCCTCACCTATTCTTAATGAGCAAGCAAGAGAGCACCAGTTAAAGATGAGGCTGGGGGAGGGAAAGCGTCTTCCAGGCAGAGGAATGGCATTGTGCAAAGGCCCAGAGAAGAAAGCGCCCTGCTTACTGAAGTAATATGTGTAGTGAGGAGCCACACAGATGGACAGAGCAAACATGCAAACACAACAGCCGGCACACACACTGTTGAGGTACAGATGTATGTAAGAAGCAGCATCCTAAAAAAAATGAGAAGTCTCTTCTTTTTTTCTTTTCTTTTTCTTTCTCTTAAGTATGCTGTACACTCAACATGCGGCTTGGACTTAAGACCCCGGGATCAAGAGTTGCATGCTCTACTGTCTGAGCCAGCCAGGCGCCCCAAGATGACAATTCTTATTCAGGGAAACTCCTTGAGCTCCAAGTGGAGTGGGTTGTTGTGGGATGGTTTCCATAGCAACCCTCTACTTTCCTCCCCCAAAGATTCTGCAAGGTTGCTTCCAAGGGCTTCTTTGGCTCCGTGGCCAAGGCTCCCTCAGCTGGAGAGGGAGTCTACTTCCATCCCTCCCCACCCCCTCTCCACCCTTCTCTGGGTCCTTAGACCCCCACCTCCAGAACCTGACCCCAGGGAGTATGCTGTTCCACACAGGGCCCATACTCACCCCACCCTTTTCTGCTCCAGCAGAACTGCCTGCTACCCCTCACAACTTTGAGAGGCAGTTCTGGCTACCCCCTTAAAAGGTGATCAAAGCTGAGAGAGAGACAGACATTTACTGAGGTTTGAATTCTTTCCACCTGGGGTATGGGGTGTGGGGTGTGGGGTGTGGGTGCAGTCTACCAAAGATCAAGGTCTCGGAACACCCCTCTCCTGACTTCCACCCCAAGGCCGGAGCATTCAGTCATCCTTCCCATCCACTCATACCTACTGATTATCTACTATGTGCCTGACCCCTGCCAGGCCCTCCAGATGCAGACCCAGACCCATGAGCTCATCATCTAGTGGGAAGAATGACTTGGAACAAAAAAGTAAATGAGCATCAGCACCCTTTGGGTATCATGAGCATGTGGGCTCTCCCCACTTTTGGCTCCATTGAGGAAGATAGAGAAGGATGAGAGACCTGGGGGAGGAGGTCTGAGAACCCAGGCCTGGGAGGGGCCTAAAACCCCATTGCTGTGGAAAAAAATGCTTGTGTCTCCCTTGCTCAGCCTTGGATCACTCGTTCTGGAAGAGCCAGCTGCCGTGCCCAAGCAGCCCTATGGAGAAGTGTGAGTGATACTAAACCTGAGCCCTCCTGCCAACAGCCTAAACCAACTTGAAGTTTTTACTAACTTTTTATCGGCTTCTTCTATCAATTACTGAAAGAAGGATTGTGGGGTGAGTAAGCCATCTCAGAAACAAATCCTCCAGCCCCAGACTTCAGCCTGGCTGACACTTGATTACAAGTCATGCGAGACCCCAGCTAAGCTGCTCCCAAATTCCTGACCCACAGGAGCAGTGCAATAAGAAGTGGGTTTTGTTGTTTTAAGTCACAAATTTTTTGGAGATTTTGTTATACAACAACAGATAGTTAATATCCGGGTATTGATCAAATACATAAGGGGAAGCAAAGGTATTACAAAATAATGGAAGCCAGATTTCTCACCATTGGAGAAAGGAATTTTGAATATGGAAAGGGAGAAAATTCAAATGACCTTGTGGTGCTGGATAGAAATTAGAGCTCTTGGCTGTCCATATCTATACAAAGATATTGAACAGATATAGCTGTGAATGAGCAGGGAGCCTGCTTCTCTCTCTCCCTCTGCCCCCCCCCCATGCTCTCTCTCTCTCTCTCAAGTAAATAAATAAAATCTAACAAATAAATAAGATAAATTAATTTAAAATATCATTCTCCATTAAAAAGAATCAAAGTTCTTGGGGAAATGACTGATTTCAGGGCAGATAAAATGAGCCTGAAATGTCATATTACACCCAAAAGTAAGCAAGCATACAAAGAATGGGGGGACAAATCAAAAGGCGTGCCCCTGGCCACATCTGAAAATATCTGAGCATCAAAAAACTGGGCGATGGACATTAAGGAGGCATGTGATATAACAAGCACTGGGTATTATATAAAACTGATGAATCACTGAACTCTACCTCTGAAACCAATAATACATTATATGTTAATTAATTGAATTTATATAAAATAGAAAAATATTGACAGTAATAAACCAGAATTGGTCATATTGATACAACCTACTGAATAAAACCGGAGTCCATGAGTCTACACTGAGTCAATAAATAAATGAGCAAATTAAGTTTGAAGAAAAGCTGGATATTTATATATTTCAAAGTACCTCCCCACAAAATGCTCATGAATAACAGGTGGGAAAAGAGTAACTTTACAGTGGGGAAGCCTAGTATCAGAAATGAGACCAGTGAAAATCCCGAACCACCTGATAGAATGCAATAGAAAGAATGCAGTATCATTTCTGTAATATTCCTGGAGATATCTAAAGTTTTCCCTCATTTTTTATTTGCTTGGGCTATTGATTACTGAAAGAGGGATTGTGGATTTGTCTATTTCTCCTTTGAGTTCTCTTGAATTCTGATATATATATATATAATTTTAAAAAGATTTTATTTATTTATTCATGAAAGACAGAGAGAGAGAGAGAGGCAAAGACACAGCCCGATGTGGGATTCGATCCCAGGACTCCAGGATCACGCCCTAAGCCAAAGGGGGACACTCAGCCACTGAGCCACCCAGGCATCCCTGCTTTATATATTTTGAGGCTACCTTATTAGTTGCATGCAAGTGTAGAATTTTTCTATCTGCCTGATAAATTGGACATATTTTTTTCTCACTGTGAATAGCTCTTTATCTTCAGCATTGCTTTTTTTTTTTTTTTTTTTTTTTTACCTTAAACTCTACTTTTGCTGATCTTAATGTAACTATACCAGTTTACTTTGGGTTAAAATTTTATGATTTAACTTTTTCCAACCTTTTCCTCCTTATTTTCGTATCCTTATATAGGGACATGTCTATCTTTTAAGCAGCATATAATTGGTTTTTATTCATTTTTTTTTTTACCCAAAGTGTTCATGCTTATCTTTCAAATGATGTATTTAATCTGCTTACATTTAATATAATGCTGGCATATTTGGCTTTATGTCTCCCATCTTCTGTTTGTTTTCTGTTTGTCTCATTTCTTCTCTGTTACTTTTCTCTCCTTCCTTGCTCTCTCTTGCCAACCCGAAAGTACATACCCAGCTAAAAATACCCTTTTAAAATGGAAATGAAGCAGAGGTATTCCAGGCAAATAAAAACTATAATAATTTGCCACCAGCTCACCCTTATCAAAGGAATTAGGAAAAGATGGTTTTCAGACAGGAGAAAATGGATCCCAGACAGAAACTTGAAGATGCAGGAAGAAATGAAGGCCAATGGAGAGAGAAAATATGTGGTTAATCTAAACCAATATTGTCTGCATAACCAATAATAATATCCTCTTGTGGAGTTTGAAATATATAAAGAATTAAAATACTTGATGGCACCAGATGACAATAGCATATAAGTCAGAAGGGGGCAAATGGAGTTTTAAGTAGCCTAAGATTCCTGTATTTCCCTGCAAGTGGTAAGAGTACTAACGTATACTAGACTTTTTTTTTTAAATTTATTTATGATAGTCACACAGAGAGAGAGAGAGAGAAGCAGAGATATAGGCAGAGGGAGAAGCAGGCTCCATGCACCGGGAGCCCGATGTGGGATTCGATCCCGGGTCTCCAGGATCGCGCCCTGGGCCAAAGGCAGGCGCCAAACCACTGCGCCACCCAGGGATCCCCTGTATACTAGACTTTAATTGTCATCTCCAGGAGAAGCACTACAAGAATGGGAAACTGGTAAGGTAATACAAAAATAACATGAATTAGTAAAATAAATATCAAATCAGTCCAGAGGTGAGAAGGGAGAGAAAATAACTGCATATATTTAATCTTTTATTTATGTGTTTGAGAGAGAGAGAGAGCATGCACAAGCTGGGGGCGGGGAGAGGGGTGGAGGGAGAGGGAGAAGCAGGCTCCCTTGCAAGCAGAGAGCCCAATGCAGGGCTTGATCCCAGGACCCTGAGATCGTGCCTGAGCTGAAGGCAGAGGCTTAACCAGCTGAGCCACCCACGTGTCCCATAAATGTATTTTTTAACTGAAAAATAAAGTAACACATAGAAGAAACTTCAAAAATAATAAAAATCTTCTTAAATTGGGTAGGGGGCATATAGTGTTTGACCTGATCCACGTACTTTACATATTTTAGATAAATATGGGGCAGCCCGGGTGGCTCAGCAGTTTAGCACCACCTTCAGCCCGGGGCGCGATCCTGGAGACCTGGGATCGAGTCCCACGTGGGGCTCCCTGCACGGAGCCTGCTTCTCCCTCTGCCTGTGTCTCTGCCTCTCTGTCTGTCACGAATAAATAAATAAAAACCTTTAAAAGAAAAGATAAATATCGTTTTTGTCTCTGTGCTATAGTCAATAAAAAAAAAATTTAAAAACAAAGCAACTGGCGGGACACTAAGCGCAGATCGTAGGATCTCATTTGTGTCTGTACACATGGGGACAAAATAAAGACAAGGAAACAGAAAACAGGTGGGACACACAGAAATCTCTTCATGCATTTCTTTCTGTAGAGGAAAATCTCGAAGCCCGTTTGGCAAAATGCAATCCTCTGGTGTCCGGGGATGCGGCCCCGAGTGCTGGGGGGAACCTGCCAATTGCTGCCTCGTACGGTCCATGGCGTTGGCATATCTTTTTCAGTAAGCATATGCTGCTCGAAAAATTATAGACAGTCTGCAAACATGCTTCCACTTTGAAGAAGACATTTCGAAAGTGTGATGAGACTAGGACCCGCGGTGCCTGGCGCTGGGGGGGCGGGGTACGGGCCGCTCCACCCCGGGCCGGCCGACCTCCTGTCGTGAGCCACGCCGGCCACACGGTGGCGCTGCGGGGCAGGCTCAGCGGCTCCCGGCCCGCGTGGGGGCGGCGGGGGCGGGGACACGTTGCGGCGCTGAGCGGGCGGCGCATCCTCCAGGGCACACCTGTTTCTTTTTTTTATTTTTTTATTTTTAATTTATTTATTTATGTGCAGGCCATACGGACCCTCCTCACCGTCCAGGGAGCTACAAGAGGGTGGAGGGGTCTTGCCTCCCATGAGATGACCCTGGGTGTCTCTGGGCTAAGGTTGGGTGTTTCTGATCTCTGCTTCTGAATTCTCCCACACGAAAATCTGACCATGTCATTGCCTGCTTAGGACACTGCATACCTCCCCGCTGCCCTCAGGAGAAAGTCTGCACTCCTAAGCCTGACTGCCGAGGTTCTGCACCACCACCATACCCCCAAACCGCTGCCTCCTGGAGGCGCCCCATGCTCCACTACACCGAATCCTTTCATTCCCTCCCCCCTGGCGTGCTCTCTCATCTCGGAGCCTCCAGCGTGCTGTTCCCACTCACTCAAATACTTTTGCACCCTCCAGTTTTTCCTTGTCGAACTCTGACTCAACATCCTTCAGATCGATAGTTTAAGCGTTGCTTCCTCCTAGAAGCACCTCTGATCCCTGCTGGCCCCCAAGCTTATCTCTCTGAATACCACACTGGACTTTAATTATACATTTATTGTCCCCCCCCCCCCCCCAGTGGAGGATGGGCCTCTTGAGGACAGAAGCCTGTCCACCAGTGTCATCCCTGCTCTTCCGCAGCCAGAATGGCATCTCCTGGGTGGTCCATAAATCAGCGTCCCTTGGATGTTGAAAAGCGTACATGGAATGGTGGGGCCCCCTTCTTTTTGTGGTGCCTGAGGGATTTGGCAAAGGCACTCTGGGCTGCCGACAGGAGGAGGACGGAGACAGGAGGGAAAAGGCACGGTTACAACAGTTCATTCGGAGGAACCGCTGGCCCCCCCTTGGGCTCCTGCTACCTGGCCAGCCGGATAAGCCACAATGTCTAGAAGCTGCGGGGACCCTGCCCCAGCACAGCATGCAGCAGGTGGCTGGACGCAGGCTGGCCTCACGCTGCGCCAAAGAAAGAGGCGGGCAAGTGGCTCAGCTCCACGCAGCTCTGCCCGGCGTCCTCCCAGTACATATGGTCCCTCCAAGACTCAGAGGTCCAGTCCATGTGTCACATTGACATTGGACATCTCCCCCTGAGCACCCCCAACACCCTAAACTCTTCAAATTTATCACCTTTCTCCAAATTGCTTCTCCTCCTGACTCCCCACTCCCAACACTGCACCCCTAACACTCACCTATCCCCCAAACTTGGTCTCTGGTTAAGGACCCCACCATCTACTTTGCCAAGCTCTCCAGGGTCCTGTGAGGACAGTACTTCCCTCTCCATCGGCCCCTCACCCCTCCTGCATTCCGCAGTACAGCCAGACTTTCTGATTTTCAGGTCCCCAAACGAGCTGGCTGCTCTCTCCTCTTGACGCTGTGCTGACCTCTCAGCCTGGACACCCCTTTTCTGCATGGCAAAAGTGTCTGCATCCCTCAGGTTCTGATTAGACACCTCCTCCTCCAGGAAGCCCTCCCAGGTCAAGTACTCTTCCTTAGGGCTCCCATGGTTACCTGGGCTTTCTCATGTCTGCCTGGATCCCACTGTGTTGCCAAAGCCAGTAGTTAGTGTTGTGTCCCCAGCTCACTTGGCTGCTCAGCACCCCTGACCCAGTTTGCAGAAATCCCTTCTCCCCTTGGCTTCCAGGTCCCTGCTGTCTGGGCCTTCCTCCTCGTAGAGGCTGTTCCTTCTTTCAAGCTCTTCCTCATCTCCCTGCGCCCTGATGCAGGCACATCCCAGGACTGGGCTCCCAGCCCTCCTCTGTCCTCTCCCGCCTCTCCTTTGGTGCTGGCATCCAGGCACAGGACTTGAAATTCCACCTGCACCTGGCGGTCCCCAGGTCTGTCTCCACTCTCTGCCCTGGATGACTAGGGCCCACCTCTAGCTGGGCAAGTACAATCAGGGCCTCAGCTCAAACTGTCTTCCTCTGACTTCCGCTGCTTCTAGCTTCATTCTCCTGGCTCATAAAGCCCTAAACCTTGCTGTCATCCTTTCCTCTCTTTATCACCCCATGTCAGTCCATCAGGAAGGCTCGTGGCTACCTTCCAAGCACAGTCAAGTCCCACCCTCTCACCACCTTCACCCAACCACCTAGTCCAGTCTGTCTTGTTGGGTCAAGTTCAGTGGCCTCCTGACCCATCTCCCCATGTCAGTCCTGGCCCCCTTTGGTCTATTTCCAACCCAGCAGCTAGCTGTGAGTCAGGTCACTCCCTACTGCCCAGAGCTTCCACAGATCCCCTCCTCACTCGGAGTAACAGCCAAGCCCTTCCTTTCCAAGGGGACCCGCGGGAGATGACCTGCTCTTCCTCCACCTCGGTGTCATTCCCTAAACATCCCCACCTTTTGGCCTTTGCACTGGCTGTTCCCTCCGCCCATCATATCTGCACAGCTCCCCTCTCATTGCTGTCAGATTTCTGCTCAGAGAGCAGGACCTGACTCCCAGCGCTTCCTGGGCCCTTCATTCCGCCTTACCACCACCCAACATATCATGTGTGTTTACTATGTCTCCACTGGAATGTAAATCTAGGAAGGCGGGGATTTTTTGTCTTGTGTTCCTGGCTATATTCTCAGTATCTGGCATGTGGATACTCTCCTTCACTAGATGGTGAAGACTGAGTGGGTGGGTAGGGAGGGATGGATGGATGGATGGATGAGTAGGTGAATGGGTGGGTGAAAGGGAATGTGGGTAACTGGGTGGAGGGAGGGATAGAAGGATGGGTAGGTGGATGGGTGGGTGGATAAATGGGTGGCTGAGGGCATGAGGGGATGGAGGGATAGATGGATGGGTAGGTGGATGGACAGGTGGATGGGTAGATATGTAGAAAGGTATGTGGGCAGGTGGAAGGATGGATGGATAAGTAGGTGGATGGGTATGTGGGTGGATGGGGGGGATGGATGGATGTGTGGACAGGTAGGTAGAGGGATAGATCAGGGTATTGACAGGCAATTGTTGTCTCTGGCAAGAGGCAAGATGAGGCAACCCTGTTCATCCAGAACCCAGAGTCATTTAAGAGTCCTTGAGATGCTGAGGTCCCAGATCCTGACTGGCCTTCCAGGACTCCCCAGATCCCAGAGGATTCGCAATGCTTATTCCCAGCAGCAAGGAGAAAGTGCTCCAGAATGCCACACTGATCCAAATTTTAAGTGCTGGTACCTTTTGACACAGCATATCTGCTCCTGAGAATCTGTCCAACAGAAATGCTAGCACTGGTACATATAAATAGGTACGTGTGCCGAGAGGGTTGGCAGCACTGCTTGGAATCAATCATATGAGACAGGGACCAGCCTTGTTGTCCCTCAGTGGAAAGCTGCTGGTGAAGGGTAGCTCAGCCCACCGCACTGTGCTCAGTGGCCAGTATAACGGTCAAAGGGGATGCATCCATGTGCTTCGGAGGCAAGATTCAGGGTTGAGTTGCTAAGTGACAAAAGAACAATTATATAGAATGTGCTATGTGTGGTGTGAGTAAACACATACTTGTGTGTGTGTGTGTGTGTGTGTGTGTGTGTGTGTGTGTCTGTGTCTGTGTACGTGCCCACGCATCCAGGAAAGAGGTTGGGCTCACATTCACCCACCTCCTAACCATGGTCACCCCTGGACACACACTGTGATTGGAAGGGAAATTTACTTATTAGTCTCTATTCTTAACCAACTTTTCTTTTTTTTTAAAGATTTTACTTACTTATTCATGACAGAGAGAGAGAGAGAGGCAGAGACACAGGCAGAGAGAGAAGCAGGCTCCATGCAGGGAGCCCGATGTGGGACTCGATCCCGGGTCTCCAGGATCACACCCCATGCCAAAGGCGGTGCTAAACTGCTGAGCCACCGGGGCTGCCCCCAACTTTTCTTTTTAACAACAAGCTTGTATTCCTATGTCATTGGACACACATTTTTAAAGAAATTATCCCACTGTACATTTCAGGACTTGATTTGATGGCAGTTGGGTTGGATGGGAAGGTGGATAGTTGGGTGGCGAGTTCACCCAGAGCAGGATCCGTAACCAAGCACTGACCAAACCAACCTCGAAATCCTTACTCTGGCATTCAAGGCTCACTTCTACCCAACTTTTGAGCACAATCTCCCAGTACTCCCAAACATATAGAGCAGGGGTGTGTGGGGGCCCAGCAAACTATGGCCTGAAGGTCAGATCCAGCCCATCACCTGTTTTTGTGTAGCCTGTGGGCCGAGAATGTTTTTCAGATTTTTAAATGGCTGGGAAGTAATCCCAAGAATGCCATTTCATGACACAGGAAAATTATGTGACACTCAAATTTCAGTGTCGACAAATAAAATTCTGTTGCAATACAGTCACACCCCCTTCGTTAAGTGTCCTCTGTGTTTCTGAGCTCCAACAGTAGAGCTGAGAAAATAGAGTGGAGGCTGAATTGCCTGCAGTACCCCAAGTATTTACTATCTGGCCCTTTACAGGTAAGGTGTGCTGATTCCTGATCTCTTCTGTCCCAAGCAAATCAGTTGGCTAGGTGGCCCCACTACTTGGCCTCTGCCTTCAGGTCCTTGCACCCTGTGTGCTCTCTCTCTCTGCCACCTCCCCTTGTCTATGTGCTGGAAAACTAGCTATCCTGAAAACCGGCTGTTATAAACCCCACTGTGACCAGCGGGGAGAGCTCCCTCTGCTGGCCCCCACTTCTGGCTGAAGTCTGGGTCCGCCTGCCACTCCAACCCCCCACCCCTATCCTAGTGGGGATCCTCATGGGCAGGGACTCATTCAATTCTGGGTCTTATGCTCCTGACATGCTCTTTGGCTAAAGTCAGCTGAATTGCATGGATAGCTATCATTGCTTTTGTCGGTAAAGTGCTTCTAGCTTCTTGATTTTTTCCCCTTGACTCACCATAAAACCTGAAAACTAGCCAGGAAGCATGGGGTGGGAGTGGGGGATGAGGTTCAGGTGGAGCCTCAGGCTCTCTGCAGAGAGCTGAGCTCATGTGTGTGTATGTGTGTGTGGGGGGGTGGTTCTGATGATCACAGGGGCTTCTCCCAGGGCAGAATCGCTCTGCATGACCATGGTGAGCAAAGCTGGGCTAATGTGGAGCGGCAGCAGGAGGACACAGCATGACTCCATTGAGAGTCCTTACTTTGGAGTCAGAGGAATTGACCGCCTGACAGGAAGTGAGTTCCCCATCCTGGGAGGTAATCAAACAGAAGTTGGATCAAGAACGTAAGGGAGAGATTTCTGCCCTCTCAGGGGGCTGCACTGAATGATCCTCCAGCCTGGGACTCTTGGAAGCTAGGAGTTCTCTCAGGGCAATGGCCAGGCACTTTGGTGCCAGCTCAGGGCCGAGATCTTGGGGTTTGGGGATAGGACAAAGAGCACTATCCTTGCCGGCTGCTGAAGATCCCCCTCACTTCATGCCAGCCTGTCTCAAGCCTGCTGCCCACACTCAGAACATGCCAACATCCCCAGGGCTCCCCAGATGGAACACGAGGCAAGGCCTTGGGATGCAGCAGCCAGGATTGCTCCATGGAGCCCCATTGCTCATGAAGAAATCAATGATTTCACCGAACCATGGGGACCATGACCACCGTCCCTGTCCTCTCAACCCTGGCGATCCATGAACACCCACCATCTGCTAAGCGCTTGCTTCCTTCCGAGAAAGTTCTGAGGTTCTCTCTCTCTCTCTCTTTTTTTTTTTTTTTTTAAGATTTTATTTATTTATAAGAGAGAGAGAGAGAGAGGCAGAGGGAGAAGCAGGCTCCATGCAGAGATCCCGACGTGGGACTTGATCTCAGGACTCCAAGATCACTCCCTGGGCCAAAGGCAGGCGCTAAACCACTGAACCACCCAGAGATCCCCGTTCTGAGGTTCTCTAATAGAATTGGGCCACACATTTGTGCAGCATGAAGAAGCTACAGCACATTTTAGTTGAGAGTCCAGGCCCTGGAGCCTGCTGTGGTCATGGAGGCAAGTTACCAACCTTCCCAACGGGGCCATGGAGGACTCGGATTTCTCACCTGGCCCCAGATCTGGGGCCCTGCTCCTGCCACTTCTTGACCAGGAGGTTGATGAGTATTTCTGGCCCCTGAGTCCTGCTTTTTTTGGGACTGGTCAGGGTTCTCAGAGGGCACATGGGATCTCTTACAAGGGCCCATGCACACACAGAGCTGCTGTCATTAGAAGGAGCCCGGCCCCAACTCGCCCTGTGGCGCCGATGACAGGGCTAGCCCATGATGTGCCTCATGCCCCACTGGCTGGCTCACAACTTGTGAAGAGTTGCCAACCCTCAGTTTTGAGGCATTTAAATGAGCCACAAAAGCAGAGCCACCCCTCTCCTTAAACACAGGAGATGGTGAAGGATGGTTGCTTAGAGGGGCCCAGGATGTCAAGTAGAGCCACCAAAGGCTGGTCCTGTCCCATCTCCAAGCCTCCCTGCCATCCACACCAAGACACGCCCTAGGAGGCACCACTGGGTACTACTGTGGGGCCAGTGAGGCCTTCCAATCAGGTCGACATGGGCCTCAAGCCCCACAGCTGCCACTGCTCTGAGACTTGCTGTAGCCTCTCGTGTTCCCATCTGTGAAGTGGGACTCAGAAAACCTTTGTTGGAAAGTTGGTAAGTGAAATGCATAGAGAATGCCAGGTTCACAGTACCCACACCGCCCCCAGTAGAAGAGCCTCTGGTCTCCCGGCTGGGACCCAGCTTTTTAATGGGAAGAGAGGATCAGTTCAACCAGATGTGCACTAGACACAGGGAGACACACAGGGGAATCTGGAAGTGAGATGCCCGGGTGCTCAGTGCGAGCTCCCAGATTGTGTGCTTGTAGATCAAGGCAGGAAGCAGTGGGGAAACACAACCATTATAACTGATGCTCAGTTCTTCCACAAATATTCAGTTCCACACTTACTTACTGAGGGTCCGCTGTCCCGGGCGCTGCTCTAGGTGCTGGGGGCACAGCATGGAGCTTGCAGGAAGCCAGGGCTAGCAGACACTACACAAATATATAATATAATGTCACATGGTGTGCTGAGTGCCAGAAAGAAAACTCAAATGTCGGGGGGCAGTGGTGGCTAGAGAGTGATGAGACGGACAGAGCAGGGGGGATGATATCTTAGAGAGGATGTCAGAGAAGTGGCATTTGACCAGAGACCTTACTGTAGAGAGAGTGAGGCTCTTGGGGATCTGGGTCCAAGCCTCCGGAGGAAATGATCAAGGCTCAGGAGGACAGTGGAAGAGACAGCAAGAAAAGCCAGACAGCTGCAAGCTGTACTAGGGGAAGGAGAAAGGGAGGGAGGGAGAGGGAGAGGAGGAGGAGGGAAGAAAGGGGAAGGAGAGAGGAGAGGAGGAGGTTGAACTGCTCCCCCTGTCCCTGTTCTAAGTCCTACCTCAAGTAACTCATTCATTCTCCTGCCAGCCCTCCGGGAACTGTCCTTACCCTACAATGACACACAAGGAAACTGAAGCTCTGAGAAGTGGAATTACTTGCCCATGGTTGTCCAGCTGGTAAACTGAGAGCTGGGATTTGGACCAGGCCGGCTTACCTGTCCTTGCCGGAGAAACCCAGCCAGGAAGCTCTGGATTGGCCTCTAGTCCACTTGGGTTTGTGTTCTGGAGAGGGGCTATGAGGATCAGCTCTGAGACCAGGGAGGAGCCAGACCCTGTGGGCTCCCCCATGGGCCCCATCTGGGCCTGAACAGCAGGATTTAGCTAGAAAACCAGAATTTAGGGCCGAAAAGGACTTGAAAACTCTCATGGCCCAGAATATTGGCTGTTCTACGTGATAGCATTGCCCGCCCTTGCTCCTTGCATCTGCCTGGCGAACTCTTCTTCATCCCTCCCCTTCCAGTTGGGCTGGCCTCTCTTCTGCAAAGGCTTTCCTGATTCTGCTGACCAGAGGGCTCCTGGGACGTACACTCTTCCAGCCTTCTCATCCCTGGGTTTCGATTCCTCCTTTAAGTCTCTGGCTCCTCGGCTCAATCCAGCCCAGGGTGTGGCAGGGAGGGAGAGAGTGAGGGGTACAGAGAGAGCAGCATCCCCATGCCAGCCTCACCATCCCAGCAGGAAGGCAATGAGCTAGCTGACCAAGTGGAGTCCACTGTCGGGCTCCCCTTCCTGCTCCTTGCTGCTGACTTCTCTCCATGGAGAGACCTTGGGGCCAGCTGCCATCAGTGACTCCTTAGTTCCTTTCTTTACAAAGAGTGACCAATTTCATCTGGAACCAGAGGACTCCCCTGCCGCTGGAGCAAAGCTGGGCAGTGGGCTGCTGCCCTGGGCTGTGTCTGGACCTGTAGCTCCCAGATCTAGACGCGCCACTCCATCCAGCCGCACCCAACTCCACCCCGCAGTCAGGGTCTCCTAGACATCTCCACGTGTCTGTGTGGATTTCCCACAACATAGCTTGGGATCCCCATCCTCAAACCCTCTCCTCCCGAGTCTCCCCCAGCACGTAAACCAAATCTGAAAGCCTTGGGGTCCTCCTGGACCGGTGTCTTGTCCCTCTCTCCACGTCTGATTGTCCAGCAGCACCCAGGGCCCTACAGGCATGTGAATGCTCTGCCTTTGTTCCTGCCACTCCCCGCATCCACTCTGCAGCAGCTTTCATGTCACTCTCCTGCTTCAGCCTGCAGTGGCTCCCACACTCCCCTGGCCCTCCACGAAGTGGCCTCTGTGCCCTTTCTCTTCTCTCAGACTGTTCCCTGCCTGTCTACCACACCTCAGCCACACTGATTATTGTTTTGTCCTTCCTGCTCACTGAGCTCACTCCCATCTCAGGGCCTTTTCGCCCACTGCTGGTTGCTTTACCCAAACCTGCTGGTCAGGTCACTGTGTCTTCCCTGACCACTGGGCTGCAAGAAGTTCCCTGCCGTGCTCTGTTATCTGGCCCTGTCTGACTCTCTGTTGAGCCCTCCTCTCTGATATTGTATGTGTCTCCCCCGAGCTAGAACGTAATTGCCACAAGAGCAGGGACAGGGCCATCCCAGTCCCTAACACAGAGCCAGGCACCAAATCAGCACTTCATAACCTGAGAGGACATAACCTGCTGAGACTCTCAAATCAGCACTTCATAACCATTGGTAGAAGGGGCCAAAGAACCAGATGATGCTAGAATGCCCTTGGTTGCCACTCCAGGAATGAACAAATGCTGCCGCTTTTCGACCTAGAAGGTTCCTGCCTAGGGCTTTACCCTAGGGAGGTCATAAGACAGATGTGCACAGAGTATGTTCAAGATACTCATCACAGCGTTGTTTCTCATCCTGAATGACTGGCAATAACCTAGGTGTCCATCAATGGGGCAACGGCTCAAAGCAGGTGTGGCACAGCTCCTTGCAGCTCCTAAATAGGAGGAGATAGATCTGTTTTGCATTGTTGTGTCACCAAGGGAAGCTATGGAGACCAGTGCTCAGACACATCTATTGTAAACGAACCCCTCAGCTCAGGACTCTGGTTGCACAGAAACATACCTAATTCATAAAAACAGAAGAAATGAATTGGGAAGGGGTGGGAGCCACCAGGCTTATCCAGCTCTGACCTTGACCTGAGAAAGCACTGGCAAGGGAAGTAAATGCCTGGCTCTGGCCCACAGCAGTGCTTGGGGGCACAGCCAGACCTGGAACCCAGGTTCCCCTCCCACTGAGCCCCACCTCCCGCCTCATCGGTCCTGGGGCATAGCCTAGGGAGGGGTGTGTCTTGAGCCCATCTGAGACTCTCAAGGAAAGTCCCTTCTTTCAAAGCTTCAGCTTTCCGGACTGTACAATGGGCTCATATTCTCCCCCACTGCCTTACCCCTCCCCTAGGCTGGCAGGATGCTAAAAGTTTGGTTAAGAATGAGCATCACCCTTTACTGAGTACCTCAGACATGCCTGGCCTGGCCCTACCCTACAGCTCAGACCACTGCGTGAGGAAGCGCTATGAGGAGCCCCATTCTACCAATGAGACTCCCAAGGGTGCTAGTTCATGTCCCCCCCCCCCATTAGTAAGTGACAGAGTCTGAATATAAACCTAGAGGGTCTATTTCAGCAACTCCCCAACTCTATCTAGAAAGTGTCCCTGGAAGCCCCAGAAGCACAAGGGCCCCGGAGAGCTGACAGGACAGCTGTACCTGAGCTCACTGCTTGGCTGGTGGTCCCAGGGCCTGACCCTCACTCCTAGATCCCTCCCCACGTGGCAGCCTAGCCCCCACACCCACTAAGTGGGAGAGCCAGCAAGCCTGGTGCCTGTAGCTGCCTGGGTAGGGCCCAGCCTCCCTGTAATTAAGGCAGGGGGAGGGTGGAGGCTGGGATCTCTGGCAGCCAAGGGTGGAGGGAGGGGTGGAGGGTGACCTGAGGCTGGGCTGACCATGTCAGCAGCCATGCACAAGGTGGCTGGGAGGGGCTCAGGTGGGTGTTTATCCCCTGCCACCCCTGGCCGGGGTCTTCCTGCCAGCCGCCCAGCCTGTCCTCCTGTCCCCCCGGCTCCCTTCTCTGCATTTCCCTTTGCCTGGGCACCAGAACCAGAGTTGGTCACATTAGAAGGTGCAGCTTCTAAAGTCCTCACAGTGGGCTGTGGGGCAGGAAGCTTTCTCCTGCTTTGTTTGTTTCGTTGTTTAATGTATGGGAGCTTTCTCCTGCTTTAAGTGCAGAGCACCACAGAGACTGGGAAGGGGCTGCTGGTGGGAACACAGGCATTCTCAGAAAGGCCATTCTCTGGGATGCCTTCTGAGGCTGCCTGAAGCCAGCTCCAAGACCATACTGCCAGGTCCTCCTCACTGAAGCCCCAGCCAGCCCATCTCCCTGCCCTTCTCCCAGTGACTTGTCACTCCCACCGCACGCTACCTTCCTGCTTCCCAGCCTCTGCTAGTGCCTTTCCCTCTGTCTAGGATGCCCTCATCTTCCCCTGCTCCGCCCATCCAAATCCTGCTCTTCTGCTATCCCGTTCACATGCCTCCCCCAGGTAGCCTTCCCTGATCGGGCCAAAATGATGCACTTCTCCCACAAGCCTATGGCCTTGGTCTGTACTCTGGGTTAAACGCAGATTGGAGGAATCACTGCATCTTTGCCCTCCCCTCTGCCCCACCCCGCCATTCCTGCCCCAACACCAAGGCTGTAACTTCTCTGGGGCCCAGGCCTGCCCTGGAGGCCACCCGCAGCCTTGGACAAGTCATTTGCCCTGTACAAGCTGCACTGTCCTCATTCTGTAAAGCAGGATTGCCAGCCTTTTCTGCCTGGGAATCCCTGAGCGGTGCATGAGCCCACGCAGATGAATGCTCAGAGCAGGACCCTGAGCGGTGGCGGCCGCTCTCTGAGTGGCGCCTGGGTTGTGGCGGGTCCCGTTGTTACAGGGGCCAGGGAGGCCTTACTAAAGACAGCATCGGACGGGTCACTCCCACAGACCATCCCCAGGGTCAAGCCTGAGAAGCTCCCCATGAGACTTGCCCAGTCTTCTCTTATTTCCCTCCCTGGTCTGTCTCTGCATTACTTCCCCCTTCAGCCACTATTTCAACCACGTGGGGCTTATCTGGGGGCACTGGACGCCCCATGTACCCTGTCAGCTCAAGGCTCTTCGATCTGGCATACCTCTCCCCCTTGCTCCCTCCTTCACCTGATGCACCCCTACTCATCCTTAGGTGCTCCTGTCTCCAGGAAGCCTTCCCTGACCACCTCCCACAGCCGGGGGGACATCCCTGCTCTCTGTTGCTGCGGTGTTTACCCCACACCCTGCACGGCAATGACTTGCTTACCTGTGAGCTCCAGGAGGCGAGACGCCGCACCTTGCTCCCCGCTGTAAACCCGGCACCTGGCACGTTGTCTGGCGTGGAGTAGATGCTCAGAAAAAAGTTAATGACTAACTGAATGGATGGATGAGTCAGTTCTGCATCCCCCACACTGCAGGAAATGTCTGTAGAACAGATCTGAGTGGGAGGTTCCAGCAGGGCCCGGGAGAAGCCCCTGGGGTTTGGGTGTTGGGTTGTGAACAGAGCTGACCCCCTGCCCCTCCCACGGGTGGATCAGCCTGCCCCCCTCCCCACAGACCGGGGTCCCCAGAGCGAGCTTCCAGAGGCTAAGCCCCAGCTCAGCCTTACCTCTTAGCTGTTCCATCTGCACAGCCCAGCCAGATCCCCGCAGCCAGCATTGCCGGCAGCCAGGCCAATTGTCCCGGCGTCTTCCTATTTTAGACATCTCTCTGCCTCGGTCCCTTCTAATGTTTCCAGCCCGGCTGCGGGGGGAGGAAAAAGAGGTTACTGCTACTTTAAATGTACTGTATGAAGGCGAGGGCTGGAGAGGGGCCTGCTTGCAGGAATACCCAGTCATCTAGTTGGAAAAGCCGCCAGATGGAATACAAAAGGAGAAACCCAGACGCTCATGGAGACAGCCTTGGTTCATAAATCAGGTGGGGCCAGGGGCTGGGGGCCCGTTCGCCATGGAGCCGGACTCCCTCCTGGACCAGGACGACTCCTACGACTCCTACGGTAAGAGGGCCCTGGCCTCTGCCAAGTGGCAGAGTTGGGGCTTCAGCCGCTGGTTGCTCAGCAGACTTTTCTCTGCTTGCTGCAGGAAACTGAGTTGATGGGGGAGGCCGTCAGGCGGCTGGGCACTGTCTGATCTTGGGGCCTATGTGTCGTCACGGGTGCCTAGGCTTAGGGAGCACAGGGGAAGGGTGCCCCTCCACCCCGGTGCAGAGCTGGGGGCAGCCCCTTGGAATCTGGACTTGAGTAGGGTCAGGGGAGGGAGAGGGAGTTTAGGCTGCCTCTGTTTTGCTCTTGGCCAAGAAGGAAAGGAAGGAAGTTCTCAGCCTCCTGCCTGTCTGCCTCCCTCCTGTCCCCAAGCCTGCTGGGTGCTGTGGAGAATTTAATTAGTGAGATCCTGCAGATAAATATAGATGGACCAGGCATCAAGAATGTACCCTGTAATTAAAGCCAGGCTGAAAACACACCCCGTTTTGCAGGGCCCTGGGGGCTACCACCAGGGAGCTGCCCCCACCGCCCCTGCCGCAGCCCCCAGGGTAGCTGGAAACCATGGAGAAGATTTTGGGGGGCAGTTGCCAGGGATAGGAGCTCTCACTGAGAGCCTGGGACAGGACTTGGAGGACTAAGGATGGCCTGGAAGGGGCAGGTTCTGTGGGCTTGGAGCTCCAGGGGCACAGGTAAATGAAGCCCCTACTGCTCAGCCTGGCCAGGGAGCTTCATCTTGGCTGGCATGCCAGTGCATTCTGGCTGTCTCTGGGCAACGTGCACGAGAGAAAAGCAGGAGGCGAGGGTGCCTGAGGGACTGAGGCATGGTGTGAGGGGTAACAGATTTTAGGGTGCAGCAGGGAGAAGGCCAAAAAGGGGGTAATTGAGCCAAAAAGGGGGTAGTTGAGTGACAGCCTCACTCCAGCTTAGAGCAGACTTTTGGGGGCTCAGGTCCTCCCGGGACCATAGTTTCTGCAAAGAAGGTTGAATTCTCCCTCTGATCCCCACTCCCACCCCCCCGAGCCTCCAGCCAGGCCTGGCCTCTGAGACAGGTTCTAGGCCAAATTTCCTTCCTCCTGCAGCAGCTTGGCTCTTTCCAGGGAGAGGGGACCTTTGTCACGTTGGGAGCTGCAATCCTGCAGGGAGTTTGGCAAGGCCCAACCCACAAGCCTGGCACCTTTGGGCAGTTGGGTGGCCAGTGGATGCATGCCATGTGACCCCTACGTGCCCAGCTGTGTGCCAGGGTCAGAGGTTCAGAAACAAACAGCTCAAGCTTAAGAGGTAGTTTATGCTTGTTGAATGGAGGGAGGAAAAAGAGAAAGAGGGAGGAAGGCAGGGAGGGAGAGGCCGGGATGATGAGAGGCCTCTGCCCTGGAAGAGCTCCCAGCCTCAGATGGGAGACAGACAAATGATATGAGGCTGGGGTGAGTGACGAGTTCTCCAGGGAAGGGGCGGCAGACAATCTGAGATGTGGGACAGGCCCACTTACCCCCTAGAAGCACTCACCTGAAACTTGGCACGGCAATGCCTGGGTGATACTCCGCAGAGGGCACGGACCCTTCTCGGGGAGACCAGCCCATGGCCAGGTGAGCCTCCAGATCCCCCAGGACGGCATCTCCCCGTCTGGAACCCAGGGCCCTGACTTGCTATTTCCTGCTTTGCTAGCAGCCACCCCAGGGCAGGGCAAGGCTTGTACCCAGGGAACTGAGGCCATTCACTGTGGAGTCAGCACCTTGTCTTTGCCTGTGGCTGGTCTTCTGGAAGCTTGTCAGGCAGTATTGTGCCTAGGAGCCAAGAGGAAGAGGCAAAGGGATGGAGGGAGCCTTAGGAAGGGGTCAGGCAGGAATGGAGGCTAGCCCAGGCTCTCCATGTGAATCCCAGCTGCAGCCCAGAGGGGTCTGGCTCCAGCATGCCTGGGAAGTCCAGAGCTGAAGGGGCTCTGGAACCAGGCCAGTGAGGAAAACTATGGACACAGAGTCACTTCCTTTCTGTGTTCATTCATTTCACCAAAGCTACTTTCAGGTCCTGTACTAAGTTTTGGGATTGGGAAGATAAGTGCAATCTTGTCTCTACCTTCGTGACATTTCCAGGCTAGGCTGGGAGAGAGCAAAGCACTCCGATGGGGGAGGCCAAGGCACCATGGAACCTCTAACCCCACACATGAAGTCCAGGAAGGCTTCCTGGGGGAGATGACTCCTCCACTAAAGAAGTTGATGACTTCATGAAACCCTTTCTTCATCTGTCTTCTGGGATAGGCGACTTTCCTGGTTTTTTCCTGCCTATTTCTTAGTCTTTACTTCGGTTCCTTCTCTTAGATACTTTCTTTTTCCTGCTATCCACATGGTCCCTTGACAAGGTCTGCTGCTTCTGCCTCCCTGCATGACCTGACTCTTTCTCCCTCCCTCCCTCACCCTGTAGGCTCCAGTCCTACAGATCTGAACTTCCTCACACTCACCAAACTAGTTATCAGCCCAGGGCCTTTTCACATGCTGTTTCCTTTGCTTGGAACACTCTTTCTTCCTTTTATTCATCACTAAGCTAACTCATCCTCCTCTTCCTCCAGTTCCCAAACTCAACTGAAAAGTCACCTCCTCAGAGGAGCCTTCCCTGGACCATGATCCTTCGATCCATCAAATGAGATCTCATTCTTAATTTCTCTTTTCCTTTATGGAGCCTGTTCCTATAGCACTGGACATTATTATGTGAGTGTGTGTGTGTGTGTGCTTAAACTCTACATGTCCCCCGGTTTCTGAGCTCTCAGACAGCTGTTATCCCCAGAGCATAGCTCTCTGCCTAGCGCAGAGTAAGCATCCAGTACATACTTGTTGAATGAGTGAGTGAACAAATACCGTTGGCCCAGGCAAAGAGGTGAGGAAAGGCATTCCAGGCAGATAGGAGAGCAGGTGCAAAGGCTGGAGAAACTTCTGATGGTTCTCCAACACTTCCAAGGAGAGTGGTGCTTTAGGTCGGGGTTGACAAGCTGAGCTCCTTGAGGGACTTGGGAAGTTCAGTGGGTACAGGGTTGGGAGAGACACAGCTGGGAGTGGGGCTCTGGGCCCCAAGGGCCTCAAGGCAAGCAAGATTCTCTTCTTCCATCTGAGCTTTGAGTCCATTCACCTGGTGCTTAGGGGCGGAAAGGAGTTTGACCACATCCCAACCACTGACACGAATGTTCTGGAAGCCTGAGCCATATTGAGGGTGTCTTTGCAGACAGGGCTGAGCAGTGCCCTATTGGGTGGTCCTGAAGTGAGAGACCCTTCCAGTAAGGCCAGGGAGGGCTGACACAACTGGGGGAGTGGCAAACACAGGAGCAGGGGTTTCTTTACTCAACAATCAGAAGCAGGAAGGCAAAGAGAAGCAGGCCCTTCATGGATGGGCCTCAGTTTCCCCGTGTATAAATTGGGGCAAGGGTCAGACAAGATCTGACTGACCCCCTCTGGAGAGGGCCCCTCAGCTGCATGAAAAGTCCAGCTCAGAGAAGCACTTTCTTCCCAATTGCCATCAACTGAGGAAGAAAACAGAAGGGAGAGCTGACTGTGGGCTGACCAGGAAGCAAATACCCAGTAGAACATTCTCTCTTCAGATTATCTCATCGTCTTGCCACGCCCCCACTTTGCAGATGCGGCCTCCCACCCATCATGGCAGTACATCTTGGTGCTCCTCGACAGGGACATGTTTTTATTGCCTGGTCACTAATCTGACTCCCTTTTAAAACCAAGAAATCCTTGAGAGCAAGGGCTGTGTCTAGTGTCCTGTATTCACTGAATGAATGAATGAATGAATGAACGAACAAGTGAATGGCACCGGTTGGATCCTGCCCTTGCCTTGCTCCGTGCCCTCAGGCATCATCCTCCCCATCTCTGGGCTTACTTATTTCCCTAGCCACTATTTATACTCCGCACCCCTGGATGTTCCAGCTCTGACCTTCTAAGGTTCTAAATCAGACTCAGCACTTGGCACCCACTGCCCGCCCTGTGGCCTGAGCCTCATTCTGACTCCCTTTGCCATCAGATGCTGGGACCAGGCCTCTGCTCTTTGCTCAGGCTCCATTTCTTTGTCTGACAAATGGGCAGACTCAGCTGTGCCCTGGTCACCTCCCTGGCTGTCTCGGGGCTCAGAGGGGTGACAAGGCAGAGTGTCATGAGACCAGACACCTGTTGGGGGGCCGGTGATTCACAGAGGGAGCTGGGCCTGGGCACACAACCGGGGGTGCTCCGGAAGGGGCTGGTTGCTCTGGAGATCCTGGGGGCAGAATGGGCAGCTCAGAAGCTTCAGTTTCTTCCTGATGACAACCCGCAAGGACATCTGCCCCTGTTGGGGGGCCCCAGTAGGCAGGCAGATGGGGGCAACTTTAAAAAAATATTTTATTTATTCATGAGATACACACAGAGAGAGAGAGAGGCAGAGACACAGGCAGAGGGAGAAGCAGGCTCCTTGCAGGGAGCCTGACACTGGACTCGATCCCGAGTCTCCAGGATCATGCCCTGGGCTGAAGGCAGGCGCCAAACCGCTGCGCCACCCAGGCGTCCCAGATAGGGGGTGATTTTATAAATCTCCCAGTGCTGCAGGCACAACGACCAGCCTTTTTCATTGAGTCCTTTCCCAAGGGAGATTCCATTCAAGGTCCTGTATGGACTTTGTCTTCAAATCCTCATGACAGATATGGTAGGTTGCTGTTAGCACCATTTTCCAGATGAGGAAACTAAGGCTGAGTTAAGTGATGGCCAAGGTCACACAGGGAGGTGGGTGACTTGAACTCAGCTTGCTCCACAGCCCAGGACTTTGATTTTGTGGCACAGTCTGAGAGCCGAGTCACTATGCCAGAGCTGCCACCTGGAGGCCCCTTCACTTGCCCAGGGAAAATCCTGCCTCCTCCTGGGAGGGTCTGTTGGCACCGCCCTAGGGACGAGCCCAATGCAGCAGGAGCCACAACCCAGGGTGATAGTAGCTCACTGGGAATGGCAAGCAGAAACAGCTGCAGTGGGACAGGGTCAATGTAAAGAGAAAGCTATTTTGGGCTAGAAGCTGTCAGGGGTCTGATATTACCACTCCCTGGCCCTTCCCATGAGAGGAGGAACTGAAGATGTTTGCCTCAGCTGGTGACAGATAGACAAGAACCATAAAAGAACAGCTGTATGCCTGGCCATGCACCTCACTTTCATCCTCTGGCTTCCCCTTCCCAGCACCCTGTGGGGTTGATGTTAGCATTCTCATGTTAGAGATGGGGAAATAAGTTCAGAAAGGCTGAGTGACTCACCCAAAGTCACACAGCCAGTGAATGGCAGAGCCAAGAGTCATGTAGGTTTGTCCCACCCTAGGGCACATGCTTTTAACCAATGCCCACTAGGGCCTCCTCTGAGGCCGTGTCTGTGTGGGTGGATCATTGGGGAGGGTGCTCAGGCCTGGCCTACCTTTCAGGGACAAGAACCTGGGCTTCTTCCTGGCTCTGCCACTCAAGTAACTCAACAGGAGCTGGGCATAGACCTGGGCCCTCAGCAAGCTGTAGTTTCCCTGTCTGTGGAATGGAGCTCATGATGCCAGCCTGGCCTACGTGGGCTGGGGAAAGAATGCTGAACCCAGATTCCTTCCATCTAGTTCTGGGGCTCTGCCCTGGGCCTGCTGGCCACCCAAGGTACAGGAGAAGCCACACTCCTACCTATGGCCCTTTCACAGGTGAGCCAATGAGACCAGAGAGGCGGAGGAGGGGGACCCCGTTCACTTTGTATGTACCAGCTCTGTGCTGTTTCCACATGGAGGCATTGGCTCCTCACAGAGGGAGGAGCAATCCCACTGCTTGCAAGAGAAATCGAGGCTTAGAGGGGTTCCAAGCCACAAGCTCTGGTGCGGGGGGGTGGGGCACTCAAAATTCAAACCCTGGACTCCAAGACTCCTGTGCTTTTGTACACCACTCTGGGCTGTTCCTTGGGGACTCTGGCCTCAAATGCAAAGCCCTTCCCGTGCCCTGGAATGCTTCCGTTCTGCTGGCCAGCCATGCCTGGGCCTCTGACCTTGCCCAGCTGGGCGGGTACATGAGGGATGGAGCCCTCCCCTTCTTGCCCCGTTGCCCCACGGGACTCTGGGAAGAGGCTAAATCAGGAGGAATAGTCAATAAAGAAGAACAATGAGGATGGACAGGAGGGGCTTAAATCATTTATGCGCCCAAGCCTGACCAGGTAGCCACACAAGTAAGCTAGGATGTGGGGCCTGGGGAGGGGGCCACGGAGGACAGCCTCGTGTCTGGAGTGGGCCAGGCAGAGCCAGGAGAAAGCTCAGGAGAGAGGAGCTGGTGTCCCCCAGGGAGAGGCTCCTGGTGGGAGGAGGGAGGAGCTCCTTCAGGAGTTCCTATTGTTTAGAAAGCAAAGACATGATTCTCTGCCCTCTCCCTCCTGAATTGCACTAGGCATGCATGGACCAGGCCTTGGCTTCTGTTCTGGACTACTTGGCTCTCTGGGTCTTTATCTCCTCATCAGAGGGGTAGCGACAGTAGTAGCCACCTCCCACAGTTCCCACTCTTGAGAGGACCACACCAGTGGTCATTCCTTGTTAGGTTGCCCTGGATGACTACTGCCTCCCGCTGGCCCTCCTGCTGGGAGCTGCTGTGGAGTCTCCTTCTGCTGGATGGAAATGTCCAGCTGACATCATCCCGGCTTTCTGAAGCCATGCCTTCCACACCCCAGCTAGGGCTCCTCCCAGAAGGTCACTTCCAGAAGCCCCAGGAGGCTGAAGCAGGCAGGAGATGGCCCCAAGGGAGAGGGTCTTTGTGGGGGCCTCCTGTTCATCCCCCATTACATGATGGTAAGATGAGGGCCCTGAGAGAGAACGAACTGGGAACAACTCAAGGTCCATTCCACCTCCTAAGTAGGTCCTGAGATCTGCCCTAGCTCCGGCCCAGAGCCCCACCTCAGGCCAGGCCCACCTTGGACTCCTAGAGGGCTGTCCACCCCCTCCTGGGTCTCCCCATCTCAGTCCGTGCCCCAAACTCATCCTCTGTGGAAAGCCAACGGGACCCCCTCAGTGCAGCTGGATAAAGTGCAAACTCACTTACACAGCTTCTAGGAAGTCCCCCATCTGACCCCAGGATGGGGCCTCTGCCCTTGTCTCCAGCCACACCCCTTTCTTTCTCCCCACCCCACCTCCATGAATTCATCTCTGCCCTTACCTTTGCCCCCTGCCTGGATCACTCTTGTAACATAGCTCTCCCTACTACTTCTCCCCCAAACTGGTCACTCCTGCTCATCCTGAGATCTCAGCTCAGGTGTCACTTCCTCCAGGAAGCCTTCCCTGACTACCTTGTTGGAGCTCACAGACACCCTGAGCTTCCCGCTATCCTGCTACACGGTGATGGGTACAGTTCATTTGCTTTCCTGCTTGTCTTCACCTCTGGGCCATGAGCTGTTTCATGAGCCAGACTGAAAACTTGGAGGCTGAGAGGGGAAGGGTGAAGAAAGAAGTCAGGATGACTTTGCCTTTGGCCTGTGTGGCAGGAGCGTTGGTGTCCACACTGAGTGGGGGACATGAGTGGAAGAGTAGATTCCGAGTGGGAGTGATGTCCTGGGCTTGCTGTGTCTGAAAATCCTGTGGAACCGCCTGGGAGTTTTCTGTAGAAGAGTCTATGGTGGTCCTTCCAGATGTAGCCTCTGGAGAGGCCCCAGCTCTAGAATGGAGGACAGGAGTGTCTGGGGTCTTCCCTGCTGTGTAAGTGCCACTCCCTGTCTAGGCTCTTTGCAACCTTACTCACTGGCCAGCCGAGGTCCTGCCACCTCCCCCAGGACGCCAGCCCAGGTCAGCCTAGCTGAAGCTGCTGTTTTCTCCTTGATTGTACCTTCTCCGCCATTACCTCATCTAGTCCTAAGGCATTCCACGAGCTATGCCTTCGAAGTCCTCAAGGTAGGGGTCTCATCCCTCTGTCTCTTGTAGCCTCTACAATGTCCTGCACAGGGACCCCCACACACACAGAAAAAAAGCCACACGGCCCAAGAACGCTGCCCCTCCCTGGACAGGGTTGGTTCCCAGCAGCCTCTGCCAGTGGGATTCTAAGGAAAACCAAACAGAAGCCAGGGAGGCTTTGGGTCAGACTGACGCAGGGGAGCTGAGGGGAGAGGCAGGAAGAGGGAGGGGTGCATTTCTGTCCAATCTGGAAGCGTGGGCGGATGGCTGGATCCTTATAACCCCCGGCTGGAGGCACACCAGCCAGTGACCTACATCCCAGTGTGCCTGAGTGTGTGCACACACACATGAATGCATGCAGAGGCATGAGCACGTGTGAGTAGGAGAGTGCCCTCGAGGGGGGTCTCTGTCTTCGCTGGCTATGGGGGTCTCACCTGCCTACCCTGAGGTTGCACCGACTCTGCATCAGAACAAGTGGGTCTGTGCTCCAGAAAAGCCAGCTCAGGGTCACACAGTTCCTGAAATGGCAGCTGGGGGTGCCTGTCCCTGGGGCCCCACCCCACTTCTGCCCTAGACTCTCTCTCCCTTGACCCAGATATCCACTAAAGGGCCTCACTTGCCTTTGCTAGTGATGGAGTGGGGGGCGGCTGCTAGTATCAGTGCAGTGGAGGGAGGGAACCCCTGCATGAGGCTGAACCAGAAGGTGGCCAGAGAGGTCGGGAGGGTGGGTAGGTGGGTTCTGGCTTCCGGAGCTGATGCTGAAGCAGGGGTGGGGGGGTGGTTTGCATTCAGGGTCCTACTCAGGAGCCGTCTGGGGCCTGGCCCAGGTCTGTCCTTGCTTTCCCTCCAGGTAGCCTCCCAGAGATAGGGGGCAGAGGATAGAGAGGTGAGGCCCCTCTTTGACCCAATCAATGGCTGTGCCGCGCCGGCTCCATGGCCCAGAAGTTGGGGTGCCTGAGAAAGTGTCTGCTTGGAGAGCCTTTAGTCTTTTCTCTGGCCAGCTCTGTGGTGGGCAAGGAGGGGTGGTTGTGCTCTCTCTTCTGGGGCTCTTCCCCCAGCCTGGGCCTCAGGTAGCTTGGAGGGGATGGACAGGGCCCCCCTCAGTCTCTCTCTCTCTTTCTCCATCTCTCTCTCTAGCTGAAGTTGACGTACAATGTTATATTGGTTTCAGGTGTATAACATAGCAATTCAACAATTACATACATTACAAAATGCTCACCATGAGAAGTGTACTACCATCTGTCACGGAGCAAAACAATCACGACATTTTTTTTTTTTTTAACTAAAACAGTTGACAATTTTATTTTCACATTTCACAATACAAATGAAAATTGCCTTTTTTTTTTTTTTTTTTGTCTCACTACTCCCCTGCAAAAACTATTCTCGATAGGAAGGGGAAGCAAGTCTTCCTTGTCATGCTGTTAGAAAACACCCAGAGTCACAGCACCATGATCTCCTGGTGAAGTAGAACAAGTAATATAAAATGAATATAAAGAGGTTCCTGTCTCTCCTTATCTGTCTGGTCGAGTCATTCCTGGCCGAGTGGGCACCATCATGGGACGAGCAGGAGGTCTCATCATTGGGGGCCCAGGCATCATTGGCATATGGCCTCCCATAGGTGGCCTCATTCCAGGAGCAGGTCCCACTGGCATCATCCCAGGAGGAGGAGGGCCCATCATTGGCATCATGGGAGGGCCCCCATATGGGGGGCTGGCATCATACCAGGGCGAGGAGGACCCAGGTGACTGGGGGAGGTGGGATCATTGCCCCTGCAGGAGGAGGAGCAGAGAATGGAGTAGGAGGTATCTTTCCTTGTTGAAATGCAGCGGTTGTTTTGTCGATCAGGCTCTGAGCCTGCTCTTCCATCCATTTCTGATAGTAGTCTTTCACATTCTCTTTGTGTTTCCTACCACTGCAGTGTGTCTTTCTCACAGATGGAGAGTCATGGGTGACGTATGTCTCGCAGTAGTCACAATAAAACTTAGGCATGTTGCTCTGCAGGCCGTTGGCCACTCCGTCCCCCAATCACGACATTCTTGACTATATTCTCCACACTACACTTTTCGTCCCTGTGACTTGTGTATTTGATAACTGGGAGTCTGCACCTCTGAGGATCCCTCACCTCTTTCACTTCTCCCCCCAGACTCCCTAAAACCACCAGTTTGTTCTCTGTGCTTATGAGTCTGCTTCTGTGCTGTCTCCCCAGAATTCCCAAGACCCCCAAAACACACCTCTGCTCAGCACAGTGCCCCCTTTCCTGTGCCACTTCACCCAAGTCCGGGTGGCTGCCCACCTGTGGGAGGTCAGAGTCTCCACTGCCAGAGAAGCTGAGCCTAGACAGGGACTGGGAAGCTGAGAGGGGAGGCCAACAAGGCCAGGAGCCAAGAGGGCGGTCACACTCCTGGGCTGGCCCTTCAGTCAGGCCCGCTCAGCCTCTGGTTCCCAGTGCTATGGCTTCAGAGGGCTCCATTCCCTAAAGTCCTTGGCAGCCCAATCAAGCTCAGCTTCTAGGGGGAAGCAGGAGGGCAACTCGTTCTCCTCCTCTTGGCTACAAGGGTACATGGCTTTGCAGGCGCACCTTGATGGGATAAACCAGGCAGACAGGGAGCAGGGAGAGGGACGGACACTGCACAGCACGTGGAACTCTAGGGAGAATTCATTTTACAATGGAGGAAACTGAGGCACAGACATGTTTGGTGATTTAAATATATATATATATATATAAAATATTAATATATATATTTATTTATTGGGGTTCGATTTGCCAATATATAGTATAACACCCAGTGGTCATCCTGTCAAGTGCCCCCCTTAGTGCCCGTCACCCAGTCATCCCATCCCTCCGCCCACCTCCCCTTCCACTACCCACCTCGTCCCAATGCAATGTCCCCAAACTGGACTAACTCCTACACATGCATTGGTGGCCTGTGCTGACCACAGCCTCCAGGAGTCAGTGCCTGGTGACTGCGAGCAGATTGCTCCAGGACACATCTGTGGAGTCTGTGTCCTGGGGTGGCACCCCTGCAGCCTATAACAGGAAGCCAAGCATTTTAGAAAGAAGGAGAAAGAGGGAAGGATTAACAAAACTATGTTTTTAAAGAAAGGAGAAGACGAGAGAGAAAACAAGTTGGCAGCAGTGGGAAGGGGGTAGCCTCTCCTCACGGTGCCCAGTGAGTGTGCTTGGATGGGCTAGAC
This sequence comes from Canis lupus familiaris, assembly GCF_011100685.1. Taxonomy (NCBI): domain Eukaryota; kingdom Metazoa; phylum Chordata; class Mammalia; order Carnivora; family Canidae; genus Canis; species Canis lupus. Next base: position 61,001,606 of record NC_049230.1, on the reverse strand, counting down.
CCGTAGGCCTGTGCAGAGAGGCAGATATCGTTTCTCCGTGGGCACGCTCCTGGGCAGCTCATCCCTTCCCAAGGCAGGGCCTTGGGCATAACCTGGCCTTGCTGACATGCCCCTCCTGGATTTGGCTCTTGATTCCCCTAACCAGGCAGGGCAGGTATTCTGGAGAAGGGGAGACCCAGGCAGGCATTTAGCGGCGTACCCTGCACCTCAGGTATCACCAGCTATCAGTGGAGCTCAGATTCCTTGGCCCTACGAACTCTAAGAGTCAGCAGACTCTGTCCAGGCCAGTGGTTTCCCATCTGTTGGAAGAGTCCTGGGGTCCCACGGAGATGCCAAAAGGTTGCCAAATAAGAAAGACTCCCTGCCCTTGGCCTAACCTAGCTCTGCCCAGAGCAGCTTGCTTGCATCTAAATATTTTTCATTTGAAACAAGGGTTCTGTAGCTCCATTCACTTAAAAAGAACCCACCTCCTAGAATAGACAGGAAGGCCAAGGCCTAGAGAGGAGTGGGATGGTGGAGCCACATCCCGCCCTTCCTGTAGGAACACACGGGCCCCCTGCTGAAAGCTGAAATGTGAGCGTATGACTAGGAATCTGAAAGTAGGTTTTATTTGGTAATGCTGAGTGACAGCAAAGGACCCTTGGTTTCTGGGGTGCCGGGTGGGGATGTGAAAGAGGAAGAGCTCCAGAGTGGAAATGGAAGAGCAGAGCTGAGTGGCCTATCACTGTGCACTTAGTTTAATTGCATTTGACCCAGCCCGTTTCCAAAGCTGTTCAGAGACACTGCGTGGACTTCCTGGCTTCAGCCAAAGCAGCGGTAGGTATAGAATCAGAGTCTCAGGGGTGAGGCCTCAGCTTCTCTACTGACTCACTTGACCTTGACCAAATTAACCACCTCTTGAGACTCAGTGTCTTCCTCAATAAAATGGCACCAGAGTTGTGAGGGGTGCACGAGAACCCAGAATGGAGTTAACAATTCCTGGTGGGCTCAGAATTTTTCCTTATTGTATATGAACTTGAGGAAGTTCACAGTCTAAGGTTCAAAACCCAGCGATGCCCCTTACTCACTGTGTGACTTCAGGCAGGTTTCTTAACCTTTCTGCCTCGGCTTTCCCATCTGTAAAATGGGGATAGTAGTTGTACCCCCTCCCTCTCCGTCTCACAGGAAGTAATGTTAATAGCATGAAGCACCCAGAACAGGGCTGTGTAGTGTTTGCTATCAATATTTGTATTCAAATAGCAGCAAAGACCAGGTCTTGCAGGGGAGAGAGACCAGAAATGGAATAAAATAATGAATGCAAGAAAAATTAGGGTTCTCCCAGGGAATGCCTTGCGGTCCTCACCCATTAGTGGTAGCCTCCAACTGTTGCTCTTGGCTGGGACCTCCCTGCCACCCGCTCCCTGTGGCTTGACTCTCCCTGCATTTTTCTGCGAACATGTAGAGGTAGGATTCCATTTTGCCCCTAGATGACTTTGGGTGATAAAGAAGTAACTTCAGCCTCTTTGAATTGAATCTTCTCTCCAGAACATGTAACAAAGCTGGAAATTGGAATTTCCTTGGAGCTGATTATTCTGGGAGGGCACCTCCTGGCATTAAAACTAAATTAGATCAAGGTACCTCTGTTATTAGCAAAATAATTCCCTACGATTACAGAACGCAGCCATGAATCCTGACGGCAGATGAACTTCAGGTGACTTACTTGAGACAAATAACTGTGCAGAAATCACAGGCTCATCTAATCACTTCTCTATAGCATTGCAGCCAGGTAATTATGCTAATGGTTATAAGAAATCACCTTTTGTGGTCTGGGGTTTGGAGGGCTTGAGACAGAAGTGTGTGTGGCGGATATTTTACCAGGTTTGAGCCAGAGAGGCCCCATGCCGTGTTTGGTGCTGAAATGGGCCATTTCTGGGGAGCTGGTTTGGTCTGTTGTCAACTGTTGGAAAATCCTGTTATGCAATCGGAATTGCAATGGCTTCATTATTTATCTCTTTTCAGATCATCTTAATATAGGAAATTAAATTTGTTTAAGTTCCACTGTTGGGGATGGCAATTCCAAGAAGCAAATTAAACTATAAAAGCTCAGGACTTTGAGTCAGTTCCATTCAGCTAATGTGTATTTGTGCTTGTTGGATGTCAGGCACCGATCTAGGCACGAGCCCGGGTGGATGTGCCAAAGTTTGAGAGTGTGTCTGGTCCTTTCTGAACGTGGTCTGTCATACTCTCGGCAGCCTGGCAGAGATGATATCATCCCCATTTCAGAGACAAGGAAACGGAGGCTCAGAAATGTGAAATAACTTGCCCAAGGTGCTGCTGCTTCTAGTCAGTGGAGATGATTACTTCTGTCCTCCCAGGGAAATCTGGGAGGCCTCCTAGAGGAGTGGACATGGGGAGGGTAGAGTAGGGAGGCAGAGGAAATAGCAGGGAAAACACTCAGAGGCAGAGATTAAAGGGGGTTTTTAAGGATGAGGAGATGGGGTTGGAAGAGTGGCTGAGGATTGGACAGTATAGGGCCTCCGATGAGAGCTGAAGGTTTGGATAATGGGAGGGATAACATGGAATCTGAGCAACACCTGGGCTGCAGTTTGGGGGACCCACTAGTGGGCTTCTGGCAGGAACAGGGTCAGAAGGTGACCAAGTAAGTAACAGATGATTGTTTGGGATAAGTGTGTGCCAAATATTGCGTAAAATAGACTTATACTAAAAAATTATTCATCATTTATATGAAATTCACATTTCATTGGACATCTTGGATTTCATCTGGCGATCCTAGCCCAGCTGGGTTCTGGGCACCAGCTGTTTCCTCTGCCTGGTATGACTTTCTCTTATGGGCACGCCTCCTGGCAAACTCCTCTCTACCCTTTGAAGTCCTGTACTTCTTACTGCTGCTGTGGCAACATTTATCACGCAGTCTGGTCATTAATGTCCTGTGTAATTCTAGTATCTATCTAACATCTAATATCGATCCCTCCTCTGAGCAGCCAACCTCACTTCTAGCTGCATGAGAAAAAGAAAAGTGAGGGTCATGACTCACTCTATTTCCTGACCCCATCCCCGCCCCCAATCGCCTCCAATTGCTGCTCTGTCTCGGGGTGAGCCAGCCTTTCTGCCCCTCCTGAGAGCCTGCCTGCTTCCTTCACCTCTTTCACTAGCTCCTGCAAAGTCTCACCCTCTCCTGGGGCTCCGCCTTCCCACCACAGGGACACAGAGCAAGTGCTTCCTGAGCTCCTGTCACAGGTTGGCTTTCCCAGGCAGCTGGCTCAGAGATATGCTAGGCCCCAGGAGGTCGTCAGGGCCTGCTCTGGGGCTCATCTGTGGACAGGAGGGGCGGGAAGCCAGACGGGGCAGAAGGAGAAGCTGAACTGCCATGCAGTCACAGTGCTGGCGTCCGCCCATCCTGCGTGGGGTCTGGGGAGGGCTTGGCCCTTCAGACTTGTCCTGAGTTGTGTCAAGGGGCTCAGCCCTGGGGTGATCCATCACTGATGTGGGACACCCTGGGGAAGGGGTATCACCTCGGATGCAGTGGTTTACTCCAGCAGAGGCCATCCCCAGAGAGCGCTGACAGCCGAGGGCCATTTTGCCGCAGCCTCTGACACCAGGGGGAGTGAGTCCTTCATTCTGGAAGCGGGGATCTGGGCTGCGTGTCCCAGCATCCACCCCCCCCAAACATTACAAACTCCTGGGCGTGGCACTCAGGGACCCCCAGTCCCTAGCCCAGAGTCCTTTGCCTACTGCCTCTCTCACAGCTGCTTGTTTGGAATTCCCGGAGCAGGCTGGGCAGGCGTCTTAACACAGCCATGCTTTTGCCTGGGTCATCCCCTCTTCACCTGGCTAACGTCTCTCTCTGCTCCTTTAAGACATGCTTGGAGGTCATCTCCTTAAACCATTTCCTAGAGCCACCCCTGCAGCCCACCAACCCAGGTGAGTCAGGCCCCCCAAAACCATCCAACTCCCCTCATTGTGAGCACTCTGGAAGCTCCTCACCTGCGGGCCCTGGGGTCCATGAACAGGGGGACACCCTGGGCCCTAGTGGTGGTGTTGACTTCTCTTCCCCTGCATCTGGGAGCCGCTGGATGCTCTGTTTATCTGTGTTCCTGGCTCCAAGCACAGAGCCTGGCCCAGCCCCCATGCCTGGACACACCGGAGAATTCACAGACGGCAGAGGGGGTGTGAGAGAAACCACAGAGCTAGAACCACAGCGTCCAGGCTGACGACATCGGGCAGGGCTGTGCCCCTTGGAACGGGGCTGCCCTGGGAATCAGAGCCAGTGTCCCCTTCAGCATCACTGACTTTCCCCCATTCACAGAGGCCGACTCCAGCTGCATCCTCAGGCAGTATTTACTTCACAAATGCCCCAGAGCTGGGGTGAGGTTTGCACATCTCTGCAGTTTATCCTCTGTGACCCTCACTGCCCCCCACACACTGCAGCAGAGCACCTCCTTGTGCTGTCCTCTTTTTCCATTCATGGCACCCCTGCCCTAGGTGTCTGTGGGCCTGGGTCTTCATCACATGACGCATCTGTTGATGTGGTTTTGAGTCTCGCTGCCATCATCAGGTGCGATGAAGTCAGAGAACTGTCCTTCTGTGTTAGCAACAAGGAGGCCATGGATGATCTCCCTGAGAAGCGTCAAGATGGCAGGCCTTAAGCCAGGCAGGGTTCCCACCTTAAGTGGCCATTTGCATGGGACAAAGTGCTAACAGCAGCTAATGTCCGTGTCACCGGGATAATGTGACATTGTCCAGTGTGATCTGGATCAGCACATTAGTTCAAACAATCTCATCTGAGCCCATGAAGCACACAGCACTGTTCTTTTCCAGTGACCAGAGAGCCTGGCCGACTTTACGTGTTTGCTCCTACCACATGTGACACTGGTCAATTCATCTTCCAGAGTATGGACCATAAGCAATTTGCCATCCTGTATGTCGCCTTGATGGAAGCTCCTGGCAAGTGGACATATGTGGATTTTGCATATACAGTGCAGATGATGCATTTGGTAAAGCACCTCAGATGTGTCCCTGGGGAGGGTGCCGCAGGCTCCGTTGCCCCTACAGATGGAAGCTGGCAAGGAAAAGACAAGTCCAGATTGAGATCCCTGGGCTGTGTACGAGAACAGATTGGAGGGGGCCAGAGCAGCCGTGGAGAGACAGGGAGGAGGGCCTCTGGTTCTGAGATGCCAGGCAGCCCCTCACCCAGGACTAGCACAAAGGACAGGAGGAGGGAGTCTGAGAAGCGCTGACATGGAGTACACTTCTGCCCCTCCCACCTCCTGGGCCAACTTGCAGTCGCTTGCTGTTGTGCAGAGTTGGAGAACACTCCCTGGCATTTTTTTTCCCAGCTTCCTTCTAACATGGTAACCCAACTGGGTCTCTTCCACCTTCCCCCGCAAATATCTTCCACTTGGCCAATATTCACATAATTGCTACCCTTTCCCAAAAATGGGGGCATGCATTTTGCCTCTATTACTTCACTGTATCTTCATACAAGGGTATCTTCATACCCTCGCAATAAGCCCTAGTCACATCCTGGCTGTGCAGACAGAGAAACTAGGGCTCAGAGGGATGTAGCAGAATGCTCTATGCCGCACAGCTGGCAAATGGCTCAGCCTAGATGTGAACCCAGGTCTGTCTGACCCCAAAGGTCATATTACCTCCCATGAACATCTGATGAGTCCAGGCAATCTGTATAATGGGATTGGTTTCCTTTTGAGAGTTTGGCATGACCCTTTCTTGTCTCGGAGTATTTGGGTCCTCTCACTCCTTTATTCATTCATCTGACCTTCCTGAGGCCCAGCATTACGTGGGTAGTAAGGCTACAACGGTGGCTCAGACAAGGTTCGTGGGCTGGAGGAGCTCCCGGCCTGCTCAGGGAGGAGACAGATCCATAACCAGGTGCAACAATCCACAAGGTGAGAGACCCAGAGAGTGGGATGGGAGGATGCTGTGAGAGCTCTCTGCCTGGGAGAGTGGCTGAGGACCTGCCAGGGGCTTTCCATGGGCTGAAATGCCAGTGTTGGATAACAGAAGGGGGGAGAATGAATACTCTAGGGAGACTAAACAGTTTGTGCAAAGGCATGAAGACGTGACGGAGGTTGGGGGGCTGGGGAGATTCAGTTGCACAGAGTTGGGGAATCTCAGCTGGCTGGGACCAGGGTATGAAGGATCCCAGGGGAGACTGAGGAGCAGGCTATTCATGTTCTCAAGTTTTACTGAGCACTTCACCATGAGTCACACTTTGTGCTGAGCACTTCGTAGACATGATGGTCATATTATTTAAATAAGGACACTGAAGTTCAGAGCAGGACTGCATTTTATGGGGATTTTATATTTTATACTACCCTGCTTGCTCTGTATCTTTAAAAAAGGTTCTGAAATGTTAAACAAACACCTGGGACCTTGATCCAGGGCAAGAAATAAAACCTTACCAGTATCGATGAAGCCCCTTCTTGGCATCCTTCACCTGTCCCCACCAGAGGCAAACACTTCATTAAATGGTATTATTTATCATTCTTCTGAATTTCTTCAGACTTTTACCAAACATGTGCATTCCTTTATGCCTTCTGCTGATGGACGTGGAAGCTGCTTCAGATTTTTTTTTAAAGATTTTATTTATTTATTCATGAGAGAGGCAGAGACATTGGCAGAGGGAGAGGCAGGCTCCTCATGGGGAGCCCAATGTGGGACTTGATCTGGGGACTCCAAGATCATGCCCTGAGCCAAAGGCACACGCTCAACCGCTGAGCCATCCAGGCATCCCTGCTTCAGATTCTTTACAAGGATAAATGCTGTGGCAATGAGTGAGCCCCAGGTTTATCCCAGAAGCCGAGTTCTCTGGGTCCCTGGAGTGTGTAATGCATTCTCAACATTTCTAGATACTGTCAGATTCTTCTCCGGAGTGGTGGCACCCATTTTGCCTTCCCCCAGCAGTGTATGAGAGCTCCTCATGTGCTACATCTTCATCAACACCCTGCCCTCCTCTTTGCTTTTTGCTAATCTCACAGGTGTGCGATAGCACCTCACTGGGGTTTTATTTCGTGTTTCCCTGACTAAGAGCGTGGCTGAATGTTTTTTCATGATTTCCCTTCCTCAAATTGCCTGTTCCTAACCAATTTTCTCTTGAAAATGGATTAGTAGGAGATCTTTGTATGTTTTGGATATTGGGTTCCAAGTATCTTCTTTTGATAGAACTTTTATTTTTTAAATTTAAAAAATTTTAAAAGTTTTTTAAAAACTTTCTTCATTTGAGAGAGAGAGAGAGAGCACGAGCAAGAGCACAAGCAAGGGAGAGTGGCAGGCAGAGGGAGAGGGAGAGACAGGCTCCCAGCTGAGCAGGGAGAGTGATTTGGGACTTGATCCTAGGACTCTGGGATCATGACCTGAGCTGAAGGCAGATGCTTAACTGACTGAGCCACCCAAGCATCTGACAGACAGGAATTTTATACTTTTTAAAAAAGATTATATTTATTCATGAGAGAGACAGAGAGAGAGAGACACAGGCAGAGAGAGAAGCAGGCTCCCTGCAGTGTTGAGGAAGGCCCCCAATTAGGGACTCTATCCCAGGACCCTGGGATCATGATCAGAGCCAAAGGCAGATGTTCAACCACTGAGCCACCCAGGTGTCCCAATCTTATACTTTTTAAAAGAAGATTTTATTTATTCATTTACTTAGAGTGCATAAGTAGGGGGGAAGAGCAAAGGGAGAAGGAGAGAATTCCAAGCAGACTCAGCGCTGAGTGTGAGCCCATTATGGGGCTTGATCTCAGGACTCTGAGATCAAACCCAAGTGCCCTGAGTTTTATACGTTAATTAAGTGTATCAATCTTTTCCTTAATGGTTTGTGCTTTGGGGGTGTTTAAGAAATCTTTCCCTATTACACAAGTTCTTTGTGTTTTAATCTTTAACCCTACTAGAAGCAAATTTTTTTTAATTTAAATATTTATTTATTTATTTATTTATTTATGATAGACATAGACATAGAGAGAGAGAGAGAGAGGCAGAGACACAGGAGGAGGGAGAAGCAGGCTCCATGCCAGGAGCCCGATGTTGGACTTGATCCCAGGACTTCAGGATCGCTAAACCGCTGAGCCACCCAGGGATCCCCTAGAATCCATTTTTTAAATGCAAGGTGTGAGGTAGGGATTCCATCTCATTTTTCCCCCAACGTGGACATCCAATAACTCTTAAAAAAAGCACTGTTTATAGAAAAGTCCACCCTTTTGGGGAGACAGAACATGGAAGACTCCTAACTCTGGGAAACGAACTAGGGGTGGTGGAAGGGAAGGTGGGTGGGGGGTGGGGGTGACTGGGTGGTGCGCACTGAGGTGGGCACTTGACGAGATGAGCACTGGGTATTATATTGTATGTTGGCAAATTGAACACCAATAAGAAATAAATTTATTATTAAAATAAAAGAAAAAAAAAGAAAGAAAAGTCCACCCTTGGGACGCCTGAGTGGCTCAGTGGTTGAGCATCTGCCTTCGGCTCAGGGCATGATCCAGGACCATGGGATCAAGTCCCACATTGGGCTTTCTGCATGGAGCCTGCTTCTCCTCCATCTGCCTAGGACTCTGCCTCTCTCTGTCTTATGAATAAATAAATAAAATCTTAAAAAAAAAATAAAGAAAAGAAAAGTCCACCCTTTTCCCAGTGACTTGCAGCACCACTTTTGCCACTTATCAAGTTTCCAGACATGTGTGGTCTATTTTTGCAGCCTCTGTTCTAGTCTACTGACCTATTCGTCTATCCTTGGGCTAGTATCATACAGTGTAGCTGGATCTCTTTAGGCCCTTAGCACCTCTTTCCTTGAATTAGAGGAGCTAGTGGTTTCCTGAGCATCTTCTTCATCTTTGCATTCCTTCATCACTCATGACACGAACATGCCCATCAGGCTTTTTTTTTTTGTGAAGGCTTTCTCACATGCTATCTCTTGGGCTTCTCAGATTCCCTTCTGCAGAAAGGAAACTGAGGCAAGGGGTGAGAAGGCTTGCCAAGGTCACAGAGTCAGAAGGTGCTGGGTTAGGGGTTCTGCAAGATTTTGAAGCCACCCTGTCCATCCGTCCCACATTACCCAGGCTCCGAAGACCTCTACTTGACCCTCTGGCTCATCCGATACAGGATTCTCACTCTTCTTTCTTTCAACGAGTAGCTTCTGAATCATGGGAGGGTGCCAGCTTCTGTCGGTGCTGGGCCCAGATCCCATTTCTGGAGGCCTCTTCTCAGGGCTGGAGACCAGTAGGAAGGGTGGGCATTTTCTGGGAAGCTGGCTGAAGCCTCGGGTCAGCCAGAGGGGAGCAGGTGGAGTTTCAGCGGCAGTTTAAAGAGCCCCATGCTGGGCGTGCACTTGGGGCCCAGGGCTGCCTTCAGAAAGGACGCGGCTTCCCAGGGATTGGAGGCGTCCTCCCGCCCTCCCGCCTTGAAAGGCAGGAATGCAAAGGATCGGCTTTCAGCAGAGCTGTGGCTGCCTTTCCGGGGAGCTCCGGGTGCAGGCCCTTCCCGAGAGGCCAAATTAACTGGTTCTGTCTGTCCAACTGGGAGAACCGCTCTAGCTAAAAATAGCGCCCTGCCCGGCGTTGGGCGCCCGGAGCCCGGGCCGCGGCAGTCCCAGGAGCTCGGGGAGCCCGGACACCCCACCCCGGGGCCTGGCCGAGTCCCGGAGGCCGCCGGCGCCGCGCTGTCCCCACAGGTGGCGCGGAGGCTGGAAGGCCGGGGGGCCGGGGCGCGGGCGAGGCCGTCGGGGATGGGAGCCGGAGGGGCGGCCTCCCGCGCGCTCGCCTGGGTCTCGCTGCCCCTGCTGGGGCCTCCGGCCGGCGCGCTCTGCAAGGACACGCTTTGCTGCCGAGGTAAGGCAGGGCGGGCGGCACTGACCCGGGCCTCGTCCTCGTTCCCCACCCCAGGGCCGCCGCAGGGCTGGGGCGGGGGGGGGGGTGCGGGTGAGGAGCGAGGGGGAACCTGGGCATCGCGCTCAGGGAGTGGAGCCAGGCACGCTCCGCAGTCACCTTTAGTTTGGAAAAGTCGCAGTCTCCCCATCACGACCGAGAAGCGTTCGCCTCCCTTTGGCCTCTCAGTCTTCCTTTCTGGGAAATGGGACAATAAAACCGTCAAGCCTTAATATCTGTGGTGACCTCAGCAGACGGCCTGCAAGCGTTCTGGCGCAGTTTGCCCCAAACCAGACGGGGCTCTGGAGGGTTTACGTTGGTGGGAGGCTGGAGGTGCCTTCCCTGTGACCCGCCCTCACCCTGCCGGCCTGTCGCAGAGCTCTGCCCCTAGCATCCGCCCGCGTCCCGTCCAGGGATCAGAGGTCCAGGCAAGCTCACCGCCAAGTTGAAGGGGCCGGAGGACGCCCGAAAATGCTTGTCCGAGAGGAAGGTGTAGAGGAGGAGAGGCCGTGCCAAGCAGAGGGGCAGTCGCCTCCTCCCGCTCATACCCCATGGCCTCCAGGGTAAAGTCGGGCTCTGGTCTTTGACACCCCAGGGGCTGGGGCAGGAGCTCAGAGGCCCCGCGCAGCCTGGCGGAGTCAGCGGAGTCAGCGGAGACCGCGGCGCGCTCGCCCCGGCTGGGCCCGGGAAGGGGAAGGAGGCATGTGGCGGGGCCTAGACCCCGGGCCCCACCTGGGACCCGGGGCATGTGCCGAGAGCAGAGGGCGTCGCCCCACGCAGTCCTGCAGTCCGCTGGGCCGATTGGCCAAACAGGTGCGCCCCTGCCCCGCCCCGCCCCGCCCCTCCCCGCCCCTCCCCGCCCCTCCCCGCCTCCGCTCAGTCCCGGGCCGCGGGCGGAGCTGCGCGTGGCGGGGCCTGCGATTGGCCGGGCTGGGCCGGCGGTGGTCAGAGGAGCCCCGCAGCCTGGGCACCGCCGCCCCGGGGAGGCCCGCTCCGCCTGGCTGGCGCTGCGGAAACTTTGCTGCGGCCCCGGCACCTCGTGACCCTGGGTCGGTGCAGCTCGGGCCCCCCTGCCCTTGCGATGGCAGTGCCCGGTGGCCCGGCTGGCGCTTAGAGGTAAGAGCCTGGGCCCCCGCGCCGGTAGGAGGGGGTCCCCGGGCTTGCGGGGCTCCCAGAGGGACCTAGGTTGGAAGCAGTCCGAGGGCCTGCTCAGAGGTGTCAGGGTACCGGTCGGAGGAGTTTGCTTTACTTACCTCTTCTACCCCACAGCCCCCCTGCGCTTCAAAAAGATCTTTACGAGGTGCATTCGTTTAAACCGCCCACCGCGCCCTGCCTAGATCGGTGGGTCCTTGGGAGGAAGGCACCCTAGCTGGGGCTTGCAGCCCACAGGGATTAGGGTGCGGGTGGTCTCCAGCTTCCCAACCCCACGCTTCCAGGGGTCTTCCCAGCGTTAGGGCCCTCTTCCACTCACCCTGGGGTCGATAGTTGAACAGCCACTCCTCTCAATCCAGAGCCAGGCACCCTGGGGCACCCAAGTTTGAAATGTTGTTTTGTTCAACTGGTAACCACTCCTCAGTGTTGAGGGGGCGGGGTCACCGAAGAGAGGTCTGGTTTTGGTTTTCTGGGCTGCCCTCACCGGTCAGCTAAGCAGGGTAGGAGTAGAGACGGAAGCCATCTAGGTTCCAGTTCCCAGCCTGGTGGGAATGATTGCGTTTTCTGGTTTCCAAATGCTGCGTTCTTTTAAGCGGTCTGACTTGAGTCATAGGGAAACTGAGCCCCCATTCTATTCTGCTATTTAGGGGAGAAATTAATTTTAATTTTAATTTAATTTTAATTGAGAGTACATGAGTAGGTAGCTTGTCACCTATGAGGATCATCATCTTTAACATTTTTTTCCCCAGTGTCAAAGCCAAACCTCTTTCTGTGTTTTCTTGACCTAAGACAGTACAGCCAAGAATGAAAACCAAAGCAAACACCAGCTCTGAGGCCCAGAGAACTTGGGTGTAAACCCCAGCTCTGCCACTCACTAGCTTTGGGTTCTTGGGAAGTGTGTTTAACCTCTCTGAGCTCAAAGTCTTACCCCAGGAGGATGTAGTGAGGCTTTTGAAGGTAATGCGCCCAAAGCACCTGGCTCATAGGACAACAGTCTTGGGCTCCAGGCTGTATCCTAGAGCTTGGGCCCTCTTGCAGCCTGAGTGACCCAGCCCCACCTCGTGCCTCAGTTTCCCCTTCACTCAAAGGTTGATATGAACCAGCCCCTCTTAACTAGCCCTTTCGAGGAAAGTGCACAGATGCACATATCCTTCAAGGCATACAATTTCAGTGTGTTTGTAGGCCTCAGATTTAAGACAGCCCCATCCATTCCCTTCCTTACCATGAAATGCTCAGAAGACACAAGCCTTTCTGTCTACCACTGGCCTCCCCCCATCCCTTTTGGATTTGTGGAGGTGAAGGTTGTACATATCAGGACAGTACAAATGACAAATTAACCAGCATTATAACCAGGGAGAGACACTGACCTGGATAACCTAACTCAATATCACCTTCAAAAGTGCTATGCCACCCCTTCTCTTCTTCCTTCCCTGATGTGGCATCTCCAACATCAAATCTTTTTAGCTGGGATCCTCTAGCAACAGCTAACTGGGCACCTGGCTTCATGATTGGGCAACTCCGGTCTGATACGAAAACTCTTTCTGTTTGGGGTGGAAATCTGAGTTCCTGTTACTTCTACCCACTGGTTCTGGTACAACCCTTCAGGCAGGCATCTCTTACTGGCTCAGTTATGCACTGTGGTCCCCTGGTACCTGGTGTTCTGTTCCTCCCCTTAGGCATTCAACATACTGAACTGAGTTTGGCAACGGTGGTAGCACCATTTTTTTGAGTGTTTATGAAGTGCTAGGTCCTGTGCTGAGAGCTTTATACATAGTAGTTCCTTGCATCCTTGAGACATTAGGACCTCAAGGCTGATTCTTTTTTGACCCTCATTTAGGGTTAGAGAGGTCGCGAGATTTACCCAAGGTCGTACAGCCCATAAGGACCTGAGCTGCATCTCAAACCTGGCATCTGCCTTTAAAGCCTGTGCTTCTAATTGTCATTTTTGTCCTGTGCTGTCATTTTGTCCTGTCCTGTCGTGTGTGCCCATGAGCATGTGCACATGTGTGTTCACCTGGGCTTGTGGTGTGTGGGCTGGCAGTGCCTTCTCACAGCCACCTGGGGCACCTATTAAAATGCAGATTTTTCACCTCCACTCCAGACCTAGGAATCTGCACTTTTAAGAACTCCCCAGGCCATCCTCACACACATCACAGCCTGGGGACTGTGGCTTCAGAAGAGAGTGTGGCATATGGATTCCAAGTGATCTAGGTTTAAGCCTTGGCTCCACTCTCTGCAGGTGGTCAGTTTTCCTTTCTGGTGCTTTCTCCCAGATGTAAAGTGGACAGGATGCTATACCCACTGGTGGGGTCCATGGAAGTCTCCTGGGTGGATGTTAGGCAGGATAGGGAGGCCCTTGGCAGACTAAGGCCTCTCTTGCCACAAGTGGATGAGCATGGCAGCCGGCCTATGGCTCCCAGGAGGCCCTGCTCCCCCTCATCTCCCTCCCCTAAAGGCCTGTGACCTCTGCTTTCTAGAAGGATTAGTGCATCTTGGATGAGTATGTTGTGCTCAGATTTCTCAGCTGGGGTGGAATGGGCAGGACCACACTCCCCGACCCCTTCCTCCTGCATGGCCCCATGATGACCTCTGTCAGGAGGTGCTGGGGAACCTCTGGCAGGGGGAGAGGGGCGGGTCTGCCACATGTGTAAATGTTGTAAATCCAGCAGCAATCCACCCCTTCCCCTGGAGGGCTGCTCCACTGGCCCCTGGGCAGCTCTGGGGGAGCTGTCTGATTTAGGGCTGGCTGGGCTGCACTGGCTTCTGGGAAGGGTGAAGGTGAAGCAGTCATCTGCACAGACCTCAGCAGTATCCTGGTCCTGACCCCCTACTCTGCTGCACACACCCTTGATTCTGTTTGATCCTGCTGCACGCACAGAATTATTAAACACCCATTTTATGGAAAAGGTCGCTGGAGTCTGGGAAGCTGCAACAACATGTCCAAAGCTCTAATGTCTGTGTGCGTGGGGAACGTGGTAGAGTCAGAACTTGAACTCAGACCCCTTGACAACGAGCACAGGCCTCTTTTGCACTGTATCCCACCTGGTCCCGGCTTCAGTGCCGGAGCCCTCCTGGCAGCTTGAAGATCTGGGTTCCGGCTGGGCTGCCAGTGGTCTGTGTGATCCTGGGCAGGGCTAGTCATCTCTCAAAATTTTAGTTTCCTCATCTGTAAATGTGGGAGCTGTTCAATTAGCTTGCTGAGGTTCCTTCCAAAGTTAACATTCACAAGTTATGCTTCTTTTTCTGCCGTTCTGGGGAGGAGGGTTCCCTGATGGGCTTAGGGCACAGGTGAGTTGTTGGGTTGGGTTGGAGGGCAACACTGGCTTGTTGTGAGACCACTCAGCAAGGGTTTGTGGGCTCAGTGTCCAGGGGGCTCAGGGAGCTGAGGGCAGAAGGTGCAGGCAGCAGGAAGGAGCCACAGGCAGGGTCAGGGTGCTCATCTCTGGAATTAAAAGGTAATCTGCACTCTGAATACTGCAGGAGGGTGATGATGGCTGGGCTTCTGAGAGGGAGACGAGGGGACAGTGGGGCTCTGAGACCAGCCCAGCTCCATCCTCGCTAAGCCCTTCACAGCCTTGGCCCAGAGGCCAGGAGGGTGTGTGGCAGTCTTTTGCCTCCCTTGAGTCACCACATGTCTCTCCCCTGGGCAACCCCAGCATTCCTTGAGGCCGGCCTTTCCCTGCTGGGGTCTGTGTCAGCGTGGCGATAGGCTCTCCCTGGACCAGAGCAGCCGGGTCAGTTGCCGGTTCTCCACGCCCAGGATGAGCCCCTGGCAGCCCGGCTTCCTAAAGTGGAGTCTCCTTAGCCAGAGCCTCCACCAGCATCCTGTGCTCAATGTACCTGCCTCCCTCCCTTCCCTTACCCACCTGCAGGATCAAACCCACGCTGCATGCCTGCGACAGCTCTCCTCCCTGCCTGCTCTCCCTTTGCTCTTCAGGCCACCCATTTCCTGGTCTCTCCTGTGACTCCTAAATATCCATCTCGTGCAGCCACTGCTTCATTGCACACATTCTTCTACCCCTCTGGGTCTTGCACAAATGTCACCTCCAATCGGTCTCATCACTCCACTGAGGGTAAGCTGTGCCCCCATGCACTCCTGGCTTGTAGCTCCTATCAACCGCCTCAGTTTTGTACTTTGTCATCCGCTTGCCTGTCTTCCAAGACCGACTCTGAGCGTCTTGGGCCTTACTCATCCAGTGCCCACAGAACAACTGGGGTCCCGCAAGGGCCTTCCTGGGTCTAGTGAATGCTCATGGACTGGCTTGTCACCAAACTTGGTTTCTCTGTCCCTGTCCCTGTCCAGAGCATTTTGCCGGCCCCCTGCTTGCCAGCTCAGAGAGTCTGGGTCCTCTCAGTGAGCTGCACCTGGCTGCCTGCAGCTGAGGGACAGACAGAGAGAGGGCATTTGGTTTGTAGAGAGACTTCCCTGCCTCCTCTGGATTGTTCTTGATCTGCTTTTTTAACAAGTCTCTACTGCATTGTGGCATCAAAGAGAGAAGCCTGGAGGAAGGTCTGGAAAGGGCACATTATTCCCACCCCACCACCCCCAGCCTGCAGGTCTTGAAGGAGCATTGTCAAGATTTCCCTGATTGCTTAGAATTCTCCAGAGAGTGTGTAAAATACTTACCGAGGATCTGTAGGGTCACTGGTACGGTACTGGGGGCTCACAGACGTGGCCCCAGAGGCACCAAGGGGTCACATGACTTTTCTAGGGTTGTATGGTTATTTGCGGTTAGAACTTTCAGGGAAACTGTCCCTGAGGTCACCAAGGGTTGCCCAGCCAGGAGAAAGTAAAGGCTCCCCATTGGGAATGAGGCTTTTTTTCTTTGAAACTTGTGTGTTGGGGTCATTTTCTCTCTCTGCTGGTATCATTTGATGATGGCGAGCTTAGGCAGCGGCAAGTGGTCGAGGTGGGACCGGGGAGAATGAGCAACGTCCTCATGAACATGATCAATACCCACACAGACGGACCAGTGATTGGATAGGAGTTCTCTGTCCCAAAATAGGAAGCTTCCATCCTCCTGTAAGTCGCAGTGGCAGATAAGCTTTTAAAGACCCGTCTTGGAGGGAGGTCCGAGGGATGCCAGGGGTGCCTCTGGGAGGGGAGAGGAGCTAGATTGGTGATGGTCTGGTTTTAGGTTTGGAGGCTGCCAAGCCCCTTGCTCGTTGGATGCTGGCAGGGGCTTTGAAGTCCTGTGGCCTCCCACAGTGCCTTTCTTACCAAGCAGCCTACTCGTGTCTACTTTATTGGTTTCCCAGCCTCCAGCCCTGCTTCTGCCCCTAGACTGAGCCTCCCAGCACAGGTGCCTCAAGGCTGACCTTCTGGGTGATGCTAGCGCCAGTTCCAGCCCCTCAGAGGCACAGGAGGGAATGGGTGTGTGTGTGGATAAGTAAATGAATGAATAACCCACCTCCGCATTGTTGGTGACCCTGTCAGTGGCTGGAGAATATGTGACAAGCGCGTCCACCAGGAAATGGCTGTGTGACACGGGCAGTGAGGATCCTGCCAGACAGAATGGAAGCCGGCCCCAGCTGGAGCAGGGCGCTGCCGGCCTTTCCCAGCAGAGGGAAAGCCATCAGGACTGGCTTTGCTTCCTGGAGGAGGCGATTCCCCGAAGACTCTGCCTGCCCCCCTGATAGGGATCTGCAGGGTGTGTGAGGGATTTGTTTTTCAGCCAGGATATGGGGAGTTAAAAATAGACATCCTAATCCCTGGAGTTCGTGTCACACTTAAGGCTGTACGGAGCCCTTTGCCTCCACGATCTTCCTGGCAGGGCCCAGCAGCCATGGACACGGGCAGAGGTCACACCGTGACCTTGTCAGTGGGCACGTGGTGGCAGGGTCCCAGTTCTGTGCTTGAGCCTGTACCCGAAATTTGGTGTTGGAACTTTGGACTGTTCTATGTTCTTTAGTCTCCTGAGGAGCCTGATTAAAGTCTAAGAGTCAACAGACCACAAGAGGTGTGGTCCTACCTGGTCAAAGCAACAGGGACAAATGATGATGATGATTTAATTTAAATGCAATTAATTGGGGCACCTGGGCAGTCAGCCGTTGAGCGTCTGTCTTTTGCTCAGGGCATGATCCCAGATTCCCAGAATCGAGTCCCACGTCGGGCTTCCTACATAGAGCCTGCCTCTCCCTCTGCCTGTGTCTCTGCCTCTCTCTCTGTGTCTCTCATGAATAAATAAATAAAATCTTAAAAAAAAATAAATTCAATTAATTAACCTATACTGTATTATTAGTTTCAGGGGTAGAGTTTAGGGATTCATCAGTTGCATAGACCACACAGGGCTCACTCCATCCCTTGCCTTCCCTAGTGCCCATCACCCAGTAATCCTTTCCTCCCACCCCCCTGCCCTCCAGCGACCCTTAGTTTGTTTCCCAGAGTTAAGAGTCTCTTATGGTTTACTGAGGGGCAGATTATTAGGCGAAACAGCAAGGGCAGCAGGAAGACTGAGGGCAGATCAAGACCCCACAGGGCAAAGGCTCATGATGGAGATATGGAACTGGAGGGTAGATGAGGCTGGAGCAGGGGTGTAGGGGAAAGAGACACAGTGATAGGAGTGAAAAAGTCTCCTTGGGATACCAAATAGAACGCCTTGAATGCCGTAATGAGTCTGGACAGGCAGCCGCAGGCAAAGTGGAGCCTTTGAGGCTTCCAGAACTCAGCAGTCACCTGCTTCATCAACAGCACAGTGCAATGCCGTGCCCTCCTGGCTTTGCTGCGGGTGGCACATTATGGTGTGTGGCAGAGCGGATTTCATAGAAGCCCTGGGAAGGCACCGTGTCCATCCCCACCTCTCCTGGAACCTTGTGCCCTGGAAGAGGGAGGATCTCATTTCTTGCTGCCTCTGGGTTCTGGGAGGGGCCAGCTCCAGAGCAAAGTCTGTATCTGGGTTTTTTGGCTTTTTTCCTAGTTTTAATCTAGGTTCTCCTGATCGTCTTCACCATGGTGGTAGGAATTAAGTGAGAAGGAGGAGGCAGTGGCTGACGTTCTGGGGGAAAGCTCTCCTCCTCTCCTGGCCTCCTCTCCTGGCCTCCTCTCACTGGGATCTTTTACAGGTTGCTCTGGTGCTCCTGGCACTGTGCTTCTCGGCCCGGACAAACCTGCAGACCACGAGTATTGGTTTTCTCTTCCTCCCCACCCCAACCCTCCGTTAGGATTCCCCCTTGCCGTACTCCACCACCCTCTCCCCCAATCAGGCCCTGTTTCTCCTGGTGGCCTGTACCATCCACTCCAGCAGCACTGGCTTCTCCTTTCACATATTGTCCTGCCCACTGTCCTCTAACCTGTCCCTTTATTGGCTCTTTACTCCTTCCCCAGCTAGGCCGGCAGCCCTTGGTGGGCAAGAAAGGAGTGAAACCAGAGCTGAGCTGGACAGACCACTGGAAACCTATAATCCACTCATTTTAGGGTTGGGCAGACAGAGGCCTGGGTTTACTTATTAAAACCTCATGGGCGGGGATCCCTGGGTGGCTCAGCGGTTTAGCACCTGCCTTTGGTCCAGGGCGCGATCCTGGAGTCCCGGGATCGAGTCCCACGTCGGGCTCCCGGCATGGAGCCTGCTTCTCCCTCCTCCTGTGTCTCTGCCAATCTCTCTCTCTCTATGTCTATCAAAAATAAAGAAATCTTAAAAAAAAAAAAAAAAACCTCATGGGCAGGGACGCCTGGGTGGCTCAGTGATGGAGCATCTGCCTTTGGCTCAGTGTGTGATCCTGGGGTCCTGGGATTGAGTCCCACATCAGGCTCCACAGGGAGCCCGCTTCTCCCTCTGCCTGTGTCTCTACCTCTCTTTCTGTGTCTCTCATGAATAAATAAATAAAATCTTAAAAATAAAACAAAACCCCATGGGCAGTTCATGGTAAAGCTGTGAGTGCAACCCAGACCTCCTGCCTGTCCCATCCTGGTCTTTGGCTGTAATACCACCCAACTTTTCAAAGCCACTCTGGTTCTCAGCTCCAGGAGCAGGGATTCCCAGCTCTGTGCAAATCCCAGTTTCGCAGCCTTGGCTCCTTCTGGGGTTGGAGCCAGCAGTGCCAAGCCCAAGGGTTCCCAGAGAGGGCTCTTGGCGTCGGTGTTGGCTTAGTCACAAGGATGAGATCACTGCTCACCTCTGGATGGAGGATGATGCTAAGGTTTGGGAACTTTTACTCTGAGCTACTTGTCGATTTTGTATGAGTGTGTGTGTGTGTGTGTGTGTGTGTGGAGAAAAACAAACCTGTTGGTTGGGACTCTGTGCTGAGCCCATGAATTGCAGACATGGAGAGGCCACTGGGCCATGGGAAACCCTGGGCTGGGCCATCTCACATTCCTGTGTGGCTCTGTGTCGGGAAAGAGCTTGAACCAGGAGCGAGAACCTGGTGTTAGTGTTTGCTCTGCCTCACACTGGCCCTGTGCAAGGTGCAGGACCTGTTTGAGGTGTAATAATAATTCCTGGCAGCCCACACTTTCTGAGTACTACTCTGGGCCAGGCACTGCGCTCAGGACTTTCCAGTATTAGTGAATCTGGTTCTCACAGCAGTCCCATGAGGTCCTGCTATCATTTCTGTTTTGCAGATGAGGAAACTGAGGCCCAGAGTGGGGGAAGTGACTTGCTTAAGGTCACCTAGCAGGGAAGGGTCAGACCTAGAGTTTGAATGAAAGTCTTCTCCACCCGCAGCTTGAGGCGTCAGGCGCCTTGCCTCTCTGCCCTCTAGCTCCAGTGAAAGAAATTAGATGTGATTAAGATGGTGAGGAGCAAAAAAGGGGTGAATGAGGAGGACTCTTTTAGTTTGGCGTCATCCCCCATGTTCTCCCTCTAACACTGGCCTTGAGCAACCAGAGAGAGCAGAGGTGAGCAGGTACGGCTGTATCCAGGCTCTATGAAGGAAGGGTGCACGAGCCATGCTCTCATAGACAGCCTGTCCTGGGCCTGTTTCTTTCCATTCCCTATAGCTCTTGGGTTTTTTTGAGGTTGCTATTAATTCCATTCTCCTGGGATCCCTGAGTGGCCCAGCGGTTTAGTGCCTGCCTTTGGCCCAGGGCGTGATCCTGGAGTCCCGGGATCGAATCCCACATCGGACTCCTTGCATGGAGCCTGCTTCTCCCTCTGACTGTGTCTCTGCTTCTCTCCCTCTCTTTGTGTTTCTCATGAATAAATAAAATCTTAAAAAAAAAATTCCATTCTCTCTGTCCCCAGAAAGTGCCTTTAAGGCAGGGCAGTGGCTACGGCCATTTCCCTTTGAGTGGAATGAGCAACAAGGTGTTGATTGATTCAGATTTGGAACAGGGTTGTTGGCTACTGAGTCCTGGGCTTGGGATGGGAGGTGGGGGTAGAGTCAAGCAGCTTGTTCCCACCCCAGAAAGGCCTGGTCTTGCAGAGAGGCGAAGGGTGAGAAGGGAGCTGGGGCCCATGAAACTGGAGTCCTGGCTGGCTCGCCTCCCAGCTGTGTAACTACTCACTTCTCAGATCCTCAGTATTTCCATCTGTAAATTGGGAATAACAATACCTGTCTCTTAGGGTTGTCATTAGGTTAAAATTAGGCATGGAGCTGAGAGCCCAGTCCAGTGTCTGCACATTGTGAGTGAGTTATCTCTTGCCATTATTTGCGCTGCTATTACTGAGGGCCTTCTCAGTCACCTTCACATTGGTCTTGGGATACTCTGGCCAGTGTTCCTATCCAGAACTTACTGCCTTTGGTAAAGGCAGTTCAGGGTGTGGAAGACTATATGAGGGATGCCCAGGTAGCTCAGTGGTTGAGCATCTGCCTTCAGCTCAGGTTGTGATCCCAGGGTCCTGGGATCGAGTTCTGCATCGGGTTCCCTGCAGGGAGCCTGCTTCTCCCTCTGCCTGTGTCTCTGCCTCTCTCTGTATCTCATAAATAAGTAAATGAAATCTTTTAAAAAAAGAGACTATATGAATTGCTTATTTATTTCTCTTATAAAGATACACAGCGACTTAAATTGCCCTAACAACAAGGTTTTCGAATATGGGTTTTTAAGTGAGCTGCAGTGGTAAATAGAGACGGGATAATAGAGGAAAAGATTTCTCTGAGGTGGTTGGAGTTTATCTTTTGCATGGCATTCACATTCCACTAGAGCTTGTCTCTGCCGTTGAAACCACTGGGGTAAGTGTTTGTTGGAATAGACCTGTCTGGTGAAGGTGGAGGGGACTCAAACCAGCGTGAGGTTGTGCTTCTCCTTCCCTCTCAAGAGCCTCTGGGGTCCGATCCTAGAGAGAAAGCATGCCCAGTCTTTGGAAAGCCCACAGGCTGGTATGTGGGAAGGGTGAGAAATCAAGGAGACTTCCTGGAGGAAGTGAGGCTGGAGCGGGCCCCAGGAGGGCAGCTGTCTAGGTTTCTGCAAACAGGACTACAAAATCACTTCTCCAAGCCTCCTTCTTCTCTGTGGCAGCCCTCCAGCCAGGTTAGCTGGGAGGCCCTGGGCCGGGCAGTCAAGACACTTGGGGAGGAGGGAACGGGGTGGGTGCGTGGAGTCCAATCCTGCCTCAGTTTCCTCGTTGAGACCAGATTTTGGGCCTTTGGAGAGGGAGTGGAGGGCTATGGCTAAATATGTGGGTTTGAGGGGCACTTGGGCTCAGGACATCTTGGGCACTTGGGTTGAGCGTCTGCCTTTGGCTCAGGGTGTGATCCCGTGGTCCTGGGATCGAGTCCCACATCGGGCTCCCTGGATGGAGCCTGTTTCTCCCTCTGCCTGTGTCTCTGCCTCTCTCTGTCTCTCAGAATAAATAAATAAAATCCTAAAAAAAAAAAAAAGATGCAGGTTTGAAATCAGACCTGAGTTTGTTACTTCTACTTTGCTGCCTGCACCTCAGTCTCCTCATCTGTCAAATGAAGGTAATAGTGACACCTGCGTCATTCAGTTGTTTTGAGGCCTAAGTGAGGCTTGTAAAGTGCTTATCACAGAGCTGGCCCGGGGCAAGCGCCTGTCATTATAAACTGCCCACTGTTGTTTTTAGCTCAAGACA
Source organism: Canis lupus familiaris (assembly GCF_011100685.1). Lineage (NCBI taxonomy): Eukaryota > Metazoa > Chordata > Mammalia > Carnivora > Canidae > Canis > Canis lupus. The sequence goes on along the minus strand of NC_049230.1, from coordinate 60,979,615 downwards.
CACCTCTCCGCCCTCGCCTCTCCCCTCCTGCCATGGTTCCTGTTGTTGACATCCTCACCAACTAGTGCAGGGATTTCAAGTATTTATATCTGTGCTGGAATTTCTCTCTGCATTGTCTAGTTAATGACCTAATTGAATCAAGGCAAACAATTTCGCTTCCCGTCCCGCGCAAGGGCAGGAAGTGGCCTGGTGCCTTCTTTACTGTGATGGAGATGATTATCAAAATATTTGATGACGATGATGCCTCCCTCCGTTAAGAGGTCTGCTCCCCCTCAGGATGGCTCCACAGGCCCCAAAAATCAAGCACCAGCCACGTGTTTGGGAAACATAAATCTTGTTGAGGATGTGGATGGGTTCGGTCACATGTATCTGTTGGTGCCGAGTGGTATTCTGGCACCTTCTTGCCCACTGCCAGAAGGATGGTTGGAAAGACTTCCTTTGAATATTTAGAACTAGTGACCTGTGTACATATTTAGGGAGCACTAGCCAATGGGATATAAGTCAGAACCCAAGGCATAGGGACAAGGCTCCCTAGGGCAAGGAGTAGTCGGCTGTTCTCCACACCTTGGTGGTGTTGCTGGCACTGGGTTCTACCCTGCCCCTTGCAGCTTTAGGCTGGGGAAACACAGTGGTAAGGCCATGGGTTCTATGAGATACTGGGGGCTTCAGATCCCTGTCCACCACCCAGTAGCTACATGAACTGGGGTAGCCACTTAACTTGTCCTTGGCTCTAAAGTAATAGATGTACCAGAACCTGCTTCATGGGAGCATAGTCCGAATTGCACCTCATACTGTGCTGCATATGGTAGCCACTCATATGAGCAAGCCATTATTTACTGAAGGACTTTAAAAAAGAAAACCCAAGACCCTCCCCACTCCACATCTCCAAACTTTCCTCCTCCTCTCCAGATAACAGTTAGGGCAAACAGCTGGACCCAGCCTGCCCAGGGCTCTCCCACCCCCCGGCTGCTGTTTGGGCAGTCTCTTCTACAGGGCATGTCCCCTCCCTGTCTTTGCCCTGCCTTTATCCTTTAGGACATACCTCAAGCTCCACACCTTCCATGAATTTTCTTATAGCTCCCTAACCAGTGCCCTTTAAATGCCTTATTACAGCCTCGTTATGCCTTATGTCTGCAATCACTGCTGGCCCTGGTGTGTTCCATGGAACGGCCATCTGGGGACATACTTAGTAGAAAAAGAGTTTTGGAAAAGGCTGCATACTTTATACCCATTCATACAGGACCAGTCCGCATTAGCAATTTTGAAGGCTCTGTTAAGTTCTGCAGTGAAGGAAGCAATGGAACTTTGTTTACCCCTGGACTCCCCAAACCTCTAACCATAGGACACTTTTTTTCTTCTTGGAATACTTACAGACAGGGCTTTGTGATATTCTTGGGGCTGTGGCGTTGTAGACGTCTATATGAGGATTCGGTGTGCTAGTTGTCCATTTTACAATGAAGGAAACCAAGTAACTGGCCTCAGGAAAACCTGTGCACCCCTCCGTCACCTCCTGGATCAGTGGACAGGTCCTTTGTGTGGGCATCTGGGGTTGGGTGGCAAGGAGAGGCTGGTCACGTCAGCCAAGGACCTGCTGTCTAGAAGCTTCTGTCATTGTTGAGGGGATGAGCTGGAATGTGGACTAGAGAGAGATTAACTGCCACATCATGTATCCCTGGGCCTGTGTGTAATGGGAGCCCTGGCCCTGTCCACGTCCCTGCTCAAGGAAGGACACGAGAGTCAAATGTCCTCTGAGAACACAGCACTGTTCCCTGGGCCCAGGACCCTGGAACCTGCCCACTCACTTACCATCCCCACCCCGTGGGTTTCTGAGACCCGACGGTTCGGTCTTTGCAGGGGCGCAGCCAAGGAAAGCGAGAGAAGGCGGAAGGAAGAGAATCACCTGTTTATCCATCATAGTCTCCCTTCCTTTCTGGGGGAAAATTCTGTCTTTTCTATTCCTCTTTTATTATCTGAAATTCTCTGGGGAGAATTACCTGACGGTAGGAATTATCTGTCGTCTTTATTCTAATTCCTGTCTGCCTAAGTTTCTTCTTGGAGTAATTGATTTTCGTAATTCCAAGCCTCCATTGAAGGCTGTTTGAGGGGAGGATGCTGGTGCAGAGGCAGGAGGATGCCTGAAAAGGCGTTTGCAGAGGCACCTGTGGCCAGCGGCAACAGGTGATGCTGGGGGTGATGTTGGGGTGGGGCAGCGCCTGCCGACCTCAACCTCGTGTGTGTTGTAGTAGTTACCTCCGAATTTGTCCCCTCTCATGTGCTGGAGATGTGTGGGTCGCATGGGGCACACCTGACTGTGGATCGAGGGCAGGCTTATTGTAGGAAAATGAGCGGCAGGAAGGCAGGTGTCCGCTCTAATGGGCCTGGTCATCCTCACCACAGGCAGTTGGGTCCCGGCCATTGGCCTTGACCCGACCCTGACCCTGGCCCTCCCCCTCTGGCCTCCTGGAGGGCAAAGGAGGCCGCTGCGACTGCCCGGAGAGCCCTCAGGGAGGGCAGCCACTGTGAATTGGTCTGACCTGTCCCCTGCACAGACAGTGCAGGTGCTGCCCAGGATGCCTTAGGGGAGCGGGACGTGGGGTGGGAGGGGAGGGAGGGCGCCTCGGTGTGGGGAGCCCTGATGAGCCTGGCAGATTTATCTGCTCTGTGGATGGAAGGCCGTGTGATATCCCCTGCAAATGCCCAGAAAAGGCTGGATTTCAAATGAGTGAATGCTCAGGACGTGGGAGAAAACACTGGGACTGGAAAGTTCCTTGGGTCCCTCTCCCCTGGGGCTTGCATGGAGGAGGCAGCCCAGTGCAGGGTGGTGGGTGTGGGGGCTACAGGGGAGTCTCTCTCCTCCTGCTCCATCCTCGTCTCTCCCTCTCCCAGGGAAAAGGACCTCCAGACCTAGAGTAGGCTGCGTAACTGCCACCCTCCCCTGGGAGACCAGCACGCTGTGACTCCCTTCTCTGGCCCGCAGCCCAGGCGTCCTGTGGCGTATCCACCTCCATTTTGCTGATGAGAAAACCAAGGCTCAGGGTGATCTGTCCAAGTTGCCACAGAGGGTTCACAGTGGGGCTGGGCCTCACAGCCTTCTCCTGACTCCCAGTCCAGGACCTTGGGGAGCTGTAGTGGGGGGTAGGGGTCGCTCATCCGCTCTAAAGCATCAGGTGATTCTTCTGGTTCCATCACACCTCTTAGCTGGAACTTGGGCTGGGACTGGTTACTTGGGTCTGTCCAACCACCTACTAAACTGGGAAGCTCCTGAAGGGCAGGGGCTCTTTGTGTCTTGGGATCACCCCCCAGGGCCCAGTGCCAGGCTCCCACAGGGCAGGGGAGGGACAACCGTGCTCTTTCAGTACAGGAAACAAAGCCCCCTCGCCCCCCCCACCCACTAGCCCACATTAGAGGCAATTTTATGAGCTCATGTATATAAAGAACCCAAGGAGGCCCAATGAATCCTAACTAAATGGATTAGTTTGGATGTTGTATCTGTCCCCTCCTCTCCTTCCAGCTCTAAGTTTCTCCACTGAAGTGGGAGTGGGAGGAGGGGGATTCCCAAAGAAATTGGGGTGCTGGCCCTGGCGAAGGGGGAGCAAACACAGGCAAAAACAACAAAGACCCATAAATACTATGCATGGGTCATGAGTGGTCAGCAAATTCATTGGACTTTTGTAGAAACTCTTTTTTTTTTCTTTAAAGATTCTACTTATGGGCAGCCCTGGTGGCGCAGCGCTTTAGTGCCGCCTGCAGCCAGCTGTGATCCTGGAGACCCGTGATCGAGTCCCACATCGGGCTCCCTGTATGGAGCCTGCTTCTCCCTCTGCCTGTGTCTCTGCCCCTCTCTCCTTCTGTCTCTATGAATAAATAAAATCTTTAAAAAAATAAAGATTCTACCTATTTATTCATGAGACACAGAGAGAGGCAGAGACACAGGCAGAGGGAGAAGCAGGCTCCCAGGGGAGAGCCCGATGCAGGACTCCATCCCAGGACCCTGGGATCACAACCTGAGCCGAAGGCAGACGCTCCACCACTGAGCCACCCAGGTGTCCTGTAAACACTTTCTTTTTTCTTTTCAGAGAATGAATTTACATTGGAGACACAATATCCATGTGGTCTGCACATCATCTCCCACAAGGGAAACAAAACAAACCTTGGGCGCTGAGAGGATCTGAAGCCAGATGCCATAGTCACTTAGCAATACGTGCCCAAGCTCTGGCAGTGCAGGTGGGGAGGCTGTGTGTGCTGTGTTGGCCAGCCCTAGTCTGGTCTGAGTTTTGGTGTTACAGAAGTGCTTTCAAGGACTGAAAACAATTGGGTTGAACCTAAATAATTTTGAAAGATTCCTCCAAACTTTAAAATGTCAAATATGGGACGCCTGGGTGGCAGCGATGGAGCCTTTGGCTCAGGGCGTGATCCTGGAGTCCCGGGATCGAGTCCCACATCAGGCTCCCTGCATGGAGCCTGCTTCTCCCTCTGCCTGTGTCTCTGCCTCTCTCTATGTCTCATGAATAAATAAATAAAATCTTTAAAAAATAAAATAAAGAAAATGTCAAATATATGTGCTTTCTGGCCAGATATGATACTCTCCTATATAACTGATGGATATGTTATAATGTGATGGAACCTGATTATGGGGTGATTGTTGGGGGTGTGTGGCTTCTGCACTCTGAGGCTCCAGGGAGGCCTTCTCATCCCTGGACTGTGACAACAGTGAGCTACATAGCTCTTGCCTGGAGGGGCACATATTTATTGAGGGCCTGCATGTGCCAGGCACTGTTTCAGTGCAGGTTGACAACTGGTATGATTTCAGAAACTCCCATAAACCAGCTCTGGTGCCTGAAATTCCACCATTAGTGACTGATTCCTTTGGGTGAAGCATTGTACGCTTTAGCTTAGGTGTTAAGTACTCAGGAGATACCGAATGGGGATCTCGTCCATCTCTAAAGCCTTCCTTGGGTTAGAAGTTATGATGTGGAAGTGTGGAAATAGAAGAGTTAAACAGGGGACCAGGATACAACATGGGGTTGGGGCGGAAGTCAAGGTTTGCACATTGTACGTCATTGTGTCTACCCCACCCTGAGTGCTAAACTTAGCAACAGTCAGAAATTTTAGTCATCACATCACTTTTAGTGGTCATTGTTTTCCAAGTTTGGATCCTAAAGGCAGAACGAGAACTAAAGGTCCTTCCCGGCTCTGGCCCCCTGCTGCAGCCTTCCAGATCCTTCCGTTCTGAGGGGCAGCTCCTACTCCAGCCATCTGGGGCCAGCTGCTGGAGGAAGTTGCTAGAGCTACTGTCCCACTCTGCCCAGCTGGAAGGACAGTTGTCTGCTTCTAGCTGGTCCCCTTCTGGCCCTCTGAGAACCCCTTCCCCCAGAAACTATCCGACGCTGACTAGTCAGCAAACGCTGCCCCCCTCCCCCCTCACAGTGGTTAAAATGGTTAAAAGGATGTGCAGGCAGGCTTTGGAGTCCAACTGGGATCAGGCTGGGGGACTGAGCCACTCTGCCAACTTTCTTCTCTTTAAAGGGGGTAACAGTACTAGCTCCAGGGGGGTTGGGAGGTGTCTGTGAGGTCAATGATGCATGTCAGGGCCCAAGTTCAAGGCCTAGCATGGAAGAGGAACTCAATATGCAGGATCTTCTGTCATTATAATATCACCACTGCTCAGGGCTTTGGCCACCCTTCCTGGGGTCGGTACGGGGTCTCCAGCTGCTTGACTCTTGCCTTCCCAGACACTGCGGCCTCCAGGATCCTCACAGATGCTCCCAGCCCCACCTGCGTGTGCTTCTCTTTCTCCCTGCCAGCTCTCACCTGGGAGCCCCATTCATCCCGGGGGTGTCGTGACTCCTGTACCTGGATTCTTCCCATTCTCGATTGTAAATCTCCTACCATGATCCTCTTTCCTGAGTTCCAGATGCAGAAGTGATTTTCACCAGATGCTCTAAGGGCACATTGATGATTGTCCAACAGGGAGGTCCTTTTCTTTCTGCTGAAACTACTTCCTCTCACCCTAATCGACCTTGCCCCTCCCCAGCTTCCTTCTTTCTCAGATGAGGTTGCACTGGCCAACTCAGGGCCAGGGACTCCCAGGCTGGTGGTTTCCCTCCCTTCCCTCCTTCCTCCTTCGTGCCAGACTCGTGGCTCCCCTTGGCCCTGGCTCCTGCCTCCGCCCCTGCCCCACTGTCCACTGGGGATAACCAGCCTGCAGGCTCCTGTCACATGGCCTGCTTCCCCATCCCTGATCCTCCTCCACTCGGCTTCCAGGGGAGCTTTCTAAACCTTGTTCAGACCACTCTCTCCTCTGCTCAGGGGTCTTGAGGGTCTCTCTATTGTCTCTGAGATCTCTCCATACTTCTGAGGTCGATTTTCAGGGACCTCCAAACTCTGGTAGGAGCCTGCGTGCCCATGGCGCCTTTCTCTGCACCCGGGAGCTTAGCCAGCTGAATACTCCATGGGCTCCTCTCTGTCCTGCTGCTATGACTTTGTTCTCAAGGTCTCCCTGCCTGGAATGCTGTCCCTCAGCCTCATGCCTACCTGTCCAGATCCTACCCTTGTCTGATCCGATTCACAAAGCCAGAATGGGGTGCAGGTCCTCCTGCCTCCAACCAGAATAGCATGGCTATTTGTACTTTTTACCTTTCCCTTGACTCCCCGGCAATGTTCCTCCTGTAGAATCTATAGCATTTGCAGCTTGACTGATTGGGGCTCAGCCTGGAAATCTCTGGTATCTATCAGAGAAAGGCCTGGCCTGGCTAGGAGGACCACCTCTCCGGAGGCAGTGGGTGCCTATGGAAGTGCAGGACTTGAAGGGGGCCAGAATGGGGACCCCCAGTACCCGATACAGACCTAGTTGTACTTCTTACGATTCAGGATCTGGAAGTTCACGTGGGTTTGTTAGATGCTGAGGGCCCAGGGACTGTGAGCCCTACCCCTGCTTGTGCAAGGGGCCTCTGCCTCCCCATCTCTCTGCTGAGAGGTGACATATCTACTTCGCAGGGCCAATGCTGCCGGTGGATTGAGCAATGGTGTCGGTGAAAGAAAAACAGAGGTGGACAAAGTAATAATTAACAGATGTCAATTGTTAATAGCTTAAAAATACCACCAGCACTCCACCCTCACCCCGGGGTGGGGGGAGGAGACCACACGGTCACTTGGCCTCTTGGAGGGGATTGATTCACATGCCTGTGCTTGGGACAGGTTTGGGAGAGAGAGAGACAGAGAGACAGAGACAGGCACTGTGGGGTGTGTGGGGCAGCAAGGCGGGAATAAGTGCCACCGGCCAGGCTGCTGAGCTCTGACTTACTTTGATTCCTGGGGGATTTCTTGAGGTGAAGACAGTGTCTGCTGAGTTAAAGGGCGAGATCAGAGGGATGCTTGGAGAGCATACAGATCTGTCCTGTCCAGGCTGGCCCGTTTCGTGGGGTCCTGGCTGCGGTCCATCCTGCTTGGCTGCGGGCTGCTGCTGCTAGGGCTCACTCCTGTTTGCTCTGCTCTGCTCTTTACTAAGTAGCCAGTAGCCAGTGCATGTGTGCTGTTCAACTTTCCTGGAGGCTGGTTCCTGTTGCTCCCGATTCCCACTGCCCCTAGAGTCACAGCTAACCTGGTCTGGGCCCCTGATCTTGATCCACCTGGCTTCCCTCACCTCCCTGTCCTCATCGCTCTTCACCCACCCAGGCTCTCCTTACTTCTTCTCTTGCCTGTGAGTCCTGTCCTCTTCTGGACCTTGCCTGGGCTGCTCCTCTGGTCTGGACCCCTCTCCTCCTTGGAATGTCCTGATTCAGTTCTCACCTTAAGTATTCCTCCTTTGGGACCATGTGTCTGATAAACGGAGACCCCTCTCCCCATCAGCCCCTGCCATGACACCTCTTTTTCCTTTTAGAGCATACATCACAGTTTTATAGATACGTGTACGTGGTTGTGTATTTATAGTTTCTTAATGCTGGTTTTCATGTCTTCCCAATGGACTGAAAGCCCTTGAGGGCTGAGAGGCTCCCTGTCTGGCTTTTTGCCATTGGTGCTTGACATGGTTTCTGGTTCCTAGTAGGACCTTAGCAAGCCTTTGTCAGATACGTGCATGAATGAGTACATGAAGGCCTCTGGAGAGGTCCATAGGAGTGACCTGCGTCTCGGTTTGCCTTGGACTAAGGGGGTCCCAGGGTATGGGTTTTAGTTTTAAAACCAGGACAGGGGATGCCTGGGTGGCTCAGTCAATTAAGCATCTGCCTTCGGCTCAGGTCATGATCTCAGGGACCTGGGATCGAGTCCCACATCAGGGTCCCTGCTTGGAGGGGAGTCTGTTTCTCCCTCTCCCTCTGCTTGTGCTGTCTCGATCTCTCTCTCTCTGTCAAAAAAATAAATAAAATCTTTAAAAAAAAAGAATAATAATAATAAACAAATAAAACCAGGACAGTGGCAGGGAAACTGGGATGAGCTGACATGCCGCCCTTGACTCAAGTGTCCATCCCTAGAGGACTGGGTTTTTTTGAGGTTCAGATACTTTTTGATGTTAGAACCTAGGCTGGTGGAGGGGTTCTTAAGGGCTAATGGGGGTGAGCCCAGGGGTGTGGGCATGGGGGTACGGGCCAGGCGGGCTGCGACTCCCCACCTGCTGCTAAGCACTGAATTCCAGCCTTGTGCCATCCCTGTTAAGTGAGTGCCCAGCTCTCCTGACCCCCAGATGGCAAGTGGGATTAGCTTGACTCGCCCAAGTTCAGCTCCAGATGGCAGAGCCAGGGTCCTTGCTCTGACAGAATGGCTAGTCCCCGCATATATTAGTCTGCGAGGGTTGCCATGAAAATTAGCACAGACTGGGTGGCTTAAACAGTAGACATTTATCTATCTATCTATCTATCTATCTATCTATTTATTTATTATTTTTTAAAAGATTTATTTATTCATGAGAGAGAGAGAGAGAGAGAGAGGCAGAGACATAGGCAGAGGGAGAAGCAGGCTCTTCGCAGGAGCCGTACGCAGGACTCGATCCCAGATCCCGGGATCATGACCTGAACCAAAGGCAGCCGCCCAACTGCTGAGCCACCCAGGTGTCCCAACAGTAGACATTTATTTTCTCACAGTTCTGGAGTCTGGAAGCCCAAGATCATGGGGGCAGCCGGGCTGGTTCCAATGAGGACTCTGTCCTTGACTTGGAGAGGGCTACCCTCTCACGTCTTCATATGGCTGTCCTCTGGGCACCTGGGACCCTGGTGTCCTTTCAGAGTGTCCAATTTCCAAGGAAGGAAAGGATACCAGTCAGATTAGATGAAGCCCTAATGGCTTTATTTTACCTTTGTCACCTCTTTAAAGACCTTATTTCAAATGCAGTTTCATTCTGAGGTACTGGGAATTGGAATGCCAATCCAAGGTGGACTTTAAGGGAACGCATTTCACTCTAGGCCATTTCTGCCCCCAACCAGAGCCGGCACCCAAGGGGGTGACGGTGCCAGGGCAGCAGAGCTTTCCCCAAGCAAGAGGCTTCCTCTTCTCGGAGGCTGGGGCCCCCCTAAGAGTAGGTTTTATGCTTTTTAGGTTTTTTGTTTTTTTTATTTTTTATTTATTTATTTATTTATTTATTTATTTATTTATTTATTTATTTATTTATTTTTTTTGCTTTTTAGGTTTTATCAGTTTTCAAACGTTTCTCCAAAACGTTTGGCTTTTTCATTTTTCTTCCACATTTGCATATGCTTCCAAGAGCGAAGCCATCTCTCTGTCCTCTCACCTGCCTCGGGTCGAGCCCAGTCGGTTTTGTCTGGACTGCAGTTCCAGGCCTTGGGTTCGCTCCTGGTGCAACCAGACATGCTCACAGTGCACCTCTGGCCCCCTCTTCCTCACTGCGTGGCCCTGGCTCGGGGCTTGCTCCGTCATCCCTGAAGCAGCTCCTCCGGGCACAGTCCATGGTTGCCTGCCCCTGTGCCCCGGACTGCCCAGAGCAGGAGCAGGTCTTGCTCCTGGTAGTCCCCAGACCAGGTCAGCACTGGCACAGTGTGGGAATCGCAAAGATTCATGGAAAGGAGGCTGGAAGGAACCTGAGCAGCAGGTTGGGGTGCTTGCTGAGAGAGTTGGGATAGACTGTGGACAGCCAAATCCAGGCTGTGCCACTGACCAGGTGCCTTGTACAAGTCAGGCCACTTTTCTGGGTCTCAGTTTGTTCATCTGTAAAATGGGGAGGTGATAATAACTACCATCTGGGATTGTTGAGAAAACGAAATGATAGGAACTTATTGGAAGCATTTACTATGGTGCCAGGTAAGTACTAAGTGCTCCATAAGTGCTAATTTCTGTTATTTGGGGATGTAGTGGTTTTGGAGAAGAGCATGCATCTATGAAAGGCCTTCCTGGGCAACTCTGAGGCTAATCATTCCTTCCTTCATCAAGGCCACGGCCAGGGGGCCAGAGGAGAGGGGGCTCCCTTGCTGTGCCACCCAGCCCCTCTGTGAAGTGGCTGTGTCCCTTGCCTCCTCTCGGCTAGCTGTCCCTGTTTGTTATGGCGAGGAAGAAAGAATCCCTACAGACTATGGCCTAGGTCCTAGGTCCTCTCTCTCAGAACCATCGGCATTCATACAATGCCCCTGGGAGACAGGTACTATTATTATTCTCTGCCTCCATTCTGCAAGGGAGAAAACAGAGAGGTAAGGCTATTTGCCCAGATCACACAGCCTGCCTCCAGAATGGCTGGTGTCCAAGTCCCAGGTGGTGCTGAGGCTGCGTGTGGGCTCCAGGGATGTTTGGGCCAGTGGGACAGCAGGCTGAAGGAGAGTTTCTTGCCTTTTTTCTTCTTTTTAAATTATGGCTGCTCTGAATTCTGCATTGTTGCTCCCTGAGGCTACCAGAGGTAGGGTGGCTAGACAGATTCCGGATTCTGGCCTATAGCCCTATTTGTTATGAATCGTATGGTGTGTGTGTTTTTGGATGTGAATTAGTTGCCTACATTTAAGTCTGGAGGAGTTTTTTTGGTTTGTTTTTTTTGTGTTTAAAGTTTTATTTATTTATGTAATCTCTACACCCAACGTGGGGCTCGAACTCAGAACCCTGAGATCCAGAACCACGTGTTCTTCTTCTGCCTGAGCCATCCAGGTGGCCCTAAGTCAGGAGTTTTACATTAAAATCCAGTAGCTGCTTTGAAACTGGATCATCTGTCCATCCTGGACCTGCCTTCCAGTAGCACCACCATGGGCTGCCGTGTGCCTGCTCCATCTAGGCTGGCCCCGCCTGCTTGGCTCCTTTGCTCCCCTTCCTGGCTCATGCTGGCATTTGCTTTCCCAATTCCTGAGCTTGGGGAGCTACAGGGCCCGGGCTCGCATTGGGGTGTGGGCCCAGGAGCCCCTCTGAGGAGCTCAGTGCTGCTAAGGGTTGGCGGAATCATAATTTAAGGCAAGATGAGTGGCCCCAGAGAGATGTGCGGACAGAGCTTTGGGGCTGTTAGAAATGTTAATGTGTTCAGTAGGGCATCCGTGGACTTGGCACATGTTGAGTGAGCTCTTGCCCTATGCCAGGCACTGGCCAATGCTGGCGGCTACAGAGAGATATTTAGGACGTAGAGTGTCCTCAGAGAGTCTGTGTTTCAGAGGGTGAGGGTACCTGGAATGTGCTGTCAGAGAGGATGGTGTCTGAACAGTGGAGGTGCGGGGACGTCCCAATCAGACGGGAGGGTGTGAGCGGAGGCCTAGGGCTGGGATATCAGAGGGCTCCCCAGTGGCATGAGCTGCAGCCCGGTGGCCCCCACTTTCTGCACCTTGCCACTGAGAGTAGGCTTGGACCTAGGACTCACCCAAAAGCGATGAAGGCACAGGGAAGTTCACCAGGAGTGGTGCGGACTTTGGGGGTGCTGCAATTTTTCATTTCCAAAGGCATTTCCTCCGTTCTCCTTTCTTTCTCCCTCTCTCTCCTTTTTAATGGATTTTATTTCTGAGAGCAGTTTTAGGTTCCCAGCAAACGTGAGTGGGAAGTACAGAGCTTTCCCATAGACTCCCCCTTCCCTGCCAAACCTTCCCTGCCAAACCCAGCCTCCTCTGCCATCAACATCCGTACGCACCAGGATCTGCATTATAATACGTAAAAACAGCACACTCTGTGACTTAACACGAAAGCAGTGTGGAAAGATATAGAATGAAGACTAAGCCTCTCCCCTTTCTTGCCCCCTCCAACACACGCGTACACACACACTCCCCAGAATAACTACTGGTTTTTTTTTTTTTTTGAAGAATATGCAAGAACCTGTTCTCTTGCATGCTTCTACCAGCCTGCCGTCCAGGGGGTGTCCCACGTACCCTCCATCCTTGTATCACAGAGCATCGGTCCACACGTGTCCACCTCCCGCTGCAGGACAGTCACGCGGGATCCCATTTTCAGAAGGGCCTGTGATTCAGCCAGGTCCTCAGCGATGGACATGGGGGCTGTTTACGGTGGTTTTTTTTCCTGCCACAAACGGGCGCAGAAACATCCCCGTACATCTGTTCTCACGTGCTTGTGAGAGTTAATCTGAGGGATGGGATGTAGAAGGAAAATATATCAATTTAAAATGGACATTTTGTGGATCTTCACTTTTGATACACTTTGCTGAATTGCCCTCCACAGAGGTGGCGGCGTCAGGAGTCCTGCCCTCCGTGTGGGTGAGAGTTGGTTTCCCCGTCATCTTCCCGGGCATCAAGCGCTGCGGTAGAGTTCGGGTGTGTTCCTTGGGTGGGACCCAGGCAGGAGCTGGGGCGGGGGTCTCTTTCATGCTCTTTCATGCTCTTTCACGCTCTCACATACACACGTGTACCCGGAGCAGATATGTGAGGCCGTTGGACCGTGTTTAGACGATCGTTTGTCATTTGGCAACTTGCTTTCCTCGCCGAGGTATCTTCGGAAGGTTTCCCCAGTCGGAGCACGGACCGCCACCCCGTTTCTCTCTGCCACGGGAGATCTCTGCGGCTGTCAGGCTCCGGTGCCCTCCGTCCGGGGTGAGCACGTTTCCTAGCAGAGTGCTTGTGGCCGGGAATGGCACCGCTGTTATTCCTGCCGTGAGCCTGGAGCAGAAGTCGTGGTGCTGCCTTGGCTTTGAAAACAGGTCTGGCTCCTCAGTGGATTCTTTGAGAATGACTGTGGGTCCAGCGCATCTGCTGACTTTGTCTCTCCAGCCCAAGGCTCTCCTCTGCTCAGAGTGGCTTCAGAGTTAGCCCCTAGCCCCCCTTCACCGTCCTGGTTGGCAGTGGGCTGGGCCCCATCCCGATGGTCCTAGAGCAGCTGCCCCCTGCCTGCCTATGGACCGACCTCCCTCTGGTGGAGGGTTGGCATGAGCCATGGCTCACTCATTCATCTGCCAGCATGGTTTTCCTCATTTTTCCTCCTGGAAGAGCCCCCGTTGGGTGTCTGTGTTTGGCTGAGGGTGTGGTGATAGAGGTGACAAAGAAAAAGACTCACTTAGCCCTACCCACAGGCAGTGCTAGTGGCCATCCCTTGGCAGCTTCTGCCAAGCCCTGGGAGGCACTGGAAGACTTTCACAGAGAGTGGGTAGTCAGGGAAGCCTTCCTGGAGGAAGCGAGACCAGGACCAGTCGGATTTGGAGACAAGTCTCTGAGGGAGCCCTGAGCGGAGCCGGGAAAGGGAGGGAGGGGCCTTAAAAACCTCCTTTAGGGAGACTCTCTGGACACCTGTGGCTGCAGAGGGGACCACATGGAGGCTGAAAAGCTGCTAATGGGGAGATTTGGAGCCAGTCTGGTCTCAAACCTTGGCTCTGTGTTTCTAGCTGTGCTCCTTAGGCTAATCACTTAACCTCTCTGAGCCTGTTACCATGGCTATAAATGGGATACTGACAGGGCTGACCTCCTGCCCGGACAGTTGTTGGCACAGACTTGCACGAAGTACCTGGTAGGGGCTACCATGCAGGTGACTCAATCTCCTGGGAATGGGGTAAGGACTAGAGTTGGCAGTGGGGTCTAGGTGAGGCCAGAGACACCTCCCTAGTGGAGTCCATAGGACTTGGTGAGGGACTTCTGCTGGTGAAGGCAACAGAGGTGACAGGTTGACTTCCTTTCCCTCTTGGGTCCCACCCCCACTTGGGGAGCACTAACTGGGGGCCCTGTCTACAAAAAGCAATCTATTCATGGACAGTGGATAGGTCAGGGGTCTCTGGGGGCAAGACCCAGGGTAAAAGGTGGCCCTGGGAGTGGGGTGGTCCCAGAAGGAGGAGATCCCAGCTTGCCGGTGACAGAGGGCAGGGAGGGGTTGACAGTCGGCCCCTAGGCTTGGCGCTACACTCAGAAAATATGGCCAGAGATGATTTCTGAGCAGCCTTTGGGCGCATCCTCACGGTGCCCTTTTTTCCTGGGTAATTAATGGTGCTTTTATCCTGAGAGGGTGGTGGTGGGTAGCAGGGTGGATGGGTAGGCGCCGGGCAGACAGTGTGAGCCCACTCCAGCCTTCCTTGGAGATTTATCACCTGTCAGCCCTGGTCTTTCGAGACATTAAACACATTTCCTGGGAGGCAGCCAGGGGCCTTGAGGGCCTGAGCTGGGCTGTCTGGGGCACAGCAGCTCCAAGGGGCCTCTGTGAAGCCTAACGCCCTAAAGGGATTTGGGATAAGCCCGAACAACTAGGCCATGGGTTTGGGCCCTGGTTCCTCCATGGTCATAGCGAGGCAGGTGGGTAGAGATGGGGCTCTGAGAAGGTCAGAGACATGCCAGGCAGCACACAGCCAGAATCTGGGCTCCAGGACAAACCCTATTGTTTCCCCTCTAAGCCAGGGGTTCTTAACCAGGAACTCCAGGAGTCTCTGGGTGGAATCCAAGAATGTGGACAGGAAAAAAAAAAACCCACCGTTATTTTCTCTGACCTCTGTTTACAGTTACAAAGTATCATTCTTCCAATTGCAAATGTAGGTGATAAATTACAGGGGCATTAGCCCTTCTGTGATTTCATAGAAATCCTAGAAATCAGAGACACATCACGATCACATCATCGTATAGTTTTGTGGGTGTCTTGAGATAACACATTTGTTCATACTTCAAAATAACAGTAGTGGGCAGCCCCGGTGGCGCAGCGGTTTAGCACCGCCTGCAGCCCGGGGTGTGATCCTGGACACCCGGGATGGAGTCCCACGTCGGGTTCCCTGCATGGAGCCTGCTTCTCCCTCTGCCTGTGTCTCTGCCTCTCTCTCGCTCTCTCTGAATGAATAAATAAATAAATAAATCTTTAAAAAAATTTGTTTAAAAAAAAACCAAAATAACAGTAGTTATTAGAACTAGATCTTGTTATTTAAAGCATTAATAAAACTCACATGTTGTTATAAATGTTTTTATAATAGTTTGATCAGTATATTGCAATGTAATTGGTTTCCTTTGTAATCCTTGGTATTTTACTTTATGCATCTAAAAACATTTTTCCAAGAAGGGAGTCTTAGGCCTTTCTCCACGGGGATCCATGGCCCCCCAAAAAGGGCTCATGGACTGGGCACTCAGGGCCCTCTGGCCTCCCCTCACTCACAAGGCCAAGGTGTCATGTTGTCAAGTAGACCACATCTGCACCAAGCCAGCCGAATCCCCATGCCCAGCTGTATGCAGAGCTCCCGGGAAAGAGCTTCTAGAGGAAGGAGACCCTGCCCCCCAGGAGCTCCTGGGCTTGTTGGGGGTTGGGGCAGGGGAGGAAAGACTTCCCTGCTAGGAGGGAGCAGCCATTTCTGCTGTAGAGTCCTGATCCTGGGATGGCTTCATGCAGAAAATGGCTTTGGATCTGGGCCTTGAGAGTCTTGGAATAAGAGGTACAGGGAAAGCATGTCAGGCAAAGGGAGCAGCGTGAGCAAAGGCATGGCAATGCGGATGGGAAGGCTGGGGCAAAAGGTGGTGAATATGGAGGAGGTGGTGGAAGGGAGCACCGAGGGGCAGGAGGGGAGTGGGAGCTAGGCGAAGGAGCTTGCAGGACTCCTGGGTGGCTCAGCAGTTGAGCACCTGCTTTTGGCTCAGGTTGTGATCCCGGGGTAACGGAATCGAGTCCCACATCGGGTTCCCTGCATGGAGCCTACTTCTCCCTCTGCCTGTGTCTCTGCCTCTCTCTGTGTGTCTCTTGTGAATAAATAGATAGAATCTTAAAAAAAAAAAAAAAAAAAAAAAGAAAGAAAAAGAAAAAAAGAAGCTCGCACCCTGGGCTGTTGGCCAGGAGACTGGCAAGGGTTTTAGCAGCTGAGTGAGGTGATCAGATCTGGGCTCTGGGATAGTTGCTCTGGCTGCTGGGTGGAGGAAGGGCTGGAGAGGATGGGGTGGCAGGCTGAGCCATCGATGAGACTGCGAGACAGGGCAGGCTTCTGGTAGGAGACGGGAAGGCCTAAAGTGAGCCCAAACGGAGGGGCATTGGGGAGGTAGGAGCAAGAGTTGTCCCAGCTGTGGGATTAGGTGGGGTGGGAGGGCCCTGAAACGTCAGGCACTAGAGCCTGACCACCAGCATTGAATCCTGGTCCCGTAGGTTGTTGGCTGCATGGCCTTGGTATGTGGATTACGCTCGGAAGGTTTCACTCCCTCAGCCGAGCCCTGTGATGATAACAGCCTCCCTGGCAGGGTGGCGTGGGTATGACAGAGGATGATGTGTTTAAAGCTCAGCGTGGTGCCTAGCACGGAGGAAGCGGTGGACATGCCCTAGCCATGACAGTTCTTTGTTTTTTTTTTTTTTTTTTATGGTTTTATTTATTTATTCATGAGAGACACAGAGAAGGCAGAGACACAGGCAGAGGGAGAAGCAGGCTCCATGCGAAGAACCCGATGTGGGGCTCGATCTCGGGGACCTGAGCCAAAGGCAGACACTCAACCGCTGAGCCACCCAGGTGCTGCATCCTGACAGTTTTTATCACCAGTAAGAAAACAGATGGTTCTGAGGACCCATTGGATGGGAGGGCCTTCAGGGAGAGAAGCTAGTCGCCAATCTCAGACCAGCACCAGCGTCGGAGATCAGACCCTCCCTGCTTGGGCCCTGGGCACTGCTGTCTTCCCCCTGTCCCGAGGGCTGTGGCAGGGCTGTCTCCTCCCTGATGTCACCTCCCCAACCTGGCTTTCTCTCAGCAGGGCTTCCTCTGGCCCCTCAAGTATAGCTACCTCCACTCCACAGAAAGAGTCAAGCAAAACCCATGTCTCTTACCAACACCACTGGCCACATCAGACCCAGGCCTTCCCCTCCAGGAATTCCCGGTACTGGGAGGTGTGGAGAATGAGAGGGTGCCCAGAGAGATGACCTTGGGAGCTCTCTTTGATTCCAAGTCCTAAAGCAGGAAGAGGCTAGACCAGCGTCCTGCACGCAGTGTCCAGGAGCCCTCGTGGAGCCGGGGTGCCAGGGACAAGGTGGGCGAGGGGCCAGGGCAGGGTCTTCCAACATGCATGCTCCTGCATTCCCCCTGGGACCCCTGCCAGGCACTGCCACCCCCGGCAAGGAGGCTTCCCTGCCTCCCCAGGGCAAGGGCTTCCACCCTCAGCTGTGCTGAGTGATTGTCTGCTTAGGGCAGTGGGAGCCCACCGACGCTGGAGAATAAATTTGTTGTGTTTTGTAGTGCATGAAGAAGCATATTTGGGGGGTTTAATCTTCTTAATAAATCGTTCTCAGATTGTACGCTATTAAACCCCTGGAAAATTCATGAGCACGCTGGGAATAGAGACCTCATTGGGAAGGTTTGACATGAACAACACAATAAACGTAGCTTCTAAATTGGGTCAGGGAAGCCTCCAAGGCCCAGAGAGGACATTCCTGCTAGCTAGCTCTGTCCTCCCCAGGCCTATAAATTAATCATACACACAAAGGGGGCCTTGTCTGCTCTTGTCAGAGCCAGGGGGTGGGGGTGGTGTCTGTGCCCACTGACCCACCCCCACTCCCACCTCAGATGCAAACAGAGCTCGGGTGAGGCCTTTTAGCTTCTGTGCTTTGTTACTTCTCTGTCTCCAGAGCAAAGTGGGTGTACATTTCAGCAAGAGAGATGTGGGTTAGATAGGGGGAAGAACTTCCTGGCTGACCATGGGGTGGTGTGAAATCCTGGAACGGGCTACTCAGGGAACTCCAGGAGACTCTTTTCTTTAAGGCTTTTAAGACCTGGCAGGCTCTGTCTCCCGTTGGCACTCTGGGGCTACTGTCCTGTGACGGCAGTGACCAGAACAGACATTGCCCCAGGCTCTGGTGTCAGGAGCCAGGCTGGCAAGTGCCTCTTGCTGGGCCATTTTGGGGCATTTATCACCCGCCTGGCCTGAGAGGCCCAACTGATTGGACACGGGGCCGATAGCCTCTAGACCTGAACCCTCACCATGGCCTAGCCACGTGGCATTTGGAAAAAGGGAAGTCGAGTTAAGTCTCTGTGTGGTTCCCGAGCTTCTGTGAAGCCTCAGGGGGTCCCCTTCCTTTCCTAATGTCCTCTACCTATTAGAATCCTACTCAGAGTCCTGGCCTAGATGCCACCTCCTCTATGAAGCCTTCCTTGATCTCTGCCTGCCCTGCCAGTCAGGATTATGCTTCCTTCCTTATGCTTCCTCTGCCTTGAGCCCTTATTGGTGGGTCCCCGTGGGAATTCGTGTTTCCTACCAGACTGTCGGCTCCCTGAGAACAGGGACTGTTTGCACCCTCTTGGGCTCAGACAGTGTCCCTCACAGGACTGTGCTGGTGTTTGCATGGGTTTTCACATGCTGACTCCTGAGAAGTGCCTCTTATTCCCAATGCCAGCTGTGGGAATCCCAGCCTCTCGACCCAGGAGCAGAGTGGGGGACAGAAGGGCAGGCCCAGGACGGAGTCCCTGGCAGGCCGTGGCTGACCCTGTCTTCAGTCACTTGGTTCCGACATTTCACAAGTCTTGATTCGTTTTTCTCTGAGCCTGTGTCAAGACTTCTGATTCCGCAGGTCTTTGGAGGGAAGCGAAATGGCCCTCAAGTGTACACAGGAGCTGCCATGGCCCCAGGCATCCCCTTGCACGTGGAAACCAGCCCTGTCCTAGCACAAGCCTGGGCAGGTGCAGCCTCTGTGAGCGTTTTGGAAGGGGTGACGTGTCGGTCTGAGGCTGGGCAGGCAGTGGGGGTGAAGTTCACTGTCAGCAGGAGAGAAAGGAGGGAGGCCCTGGTGTGGAGGAAGGAGAGACCTTTCTTCCTCTGGGAAGAGCACATTGGGGAGGTGTTCCTGGGTAGCCCACCGGACCATAAAGGGAGGGGGATGGGTCTCGGTGGAACAGGAGAAGGCAATGGACAGCCCAGTGGGTGCCTCTGGCCCCAGCCCCAGCCCCAGCCCCAGCCCCAGTCTCCATGGGCTAGGAGGAAGCTATTCCTCCCCGCTGGCCACCCCCACGTGGCCTGGGCTGCTCCCCGCTGACTCGGGCCTCACAGGTATCCTCAGCCACCTCAGCCAACATCAGGTGCTGGCTGGGCCACGGCCCCCCCCCCCCATGTATCAGGAGCCGTGGGTGTGTGTGTGTGTGTGTGTGTGTGTGGGTGGGTGGGTGAGGGTGTGGGTGTCGGTGTGTATCAGGGAAGCTGGTGGCCCCAGACTCCAGGTGGAGCTGGCCTGATGCGGGCAGTCGATGCCTCAGGAGGTCAGCAGGTGGAGAAAGAGAGCCATGAGACCTATGGGGTCAAGGAGGCCTTCAGGCTATTCATTGGATGGCGCCTAAAAATAATCCTGGACTCCCCACTGCACTTCAGAATTTTCCAAGCTCTCTCAGACTTGCAAACTCATTTCAGTCTCCGACAGCCCTGGAGGAAGTGAGTGCCATTCTTACTTGACCATGGGGAAGACAGAGTCCTGGAGCAAATTTGTGGAGAGCCGGCAGCGGCAGTGGCAGCCAGCTGGTGGTAGAACCCCGGCTGGAGCCCCAGGACTCTGTGGCCTCCTATGGACCTGCTTGGACATGGAGTGAGGAGGACATTGGCTCTGCCTGTGGCAAGGAAGGTCGGGTGGCAGATGAACAAATGCAGTGGAGGAGTGGGGAGTTCGGATGGGGTGGTGGTGGCATCAGCGGGGACCTCCTGCGGGCTGCCTTGCAGCCAGGCCTTGGGAAAGGCAGGACGCCACAAAGCAGAGAGTGTGGGGCAGGGAGATCGGACGCCGTCTGAACACAGGGCACTGGTGGGTGAAGATAAGACAGAGGCGGGTACGTTTGGATCCAGCCAGCTCTCGAAGTCTTGACTCCCCAGCCTGAGCCACTCCTGCAGGACCCGGCAGGCACTCTGAGCAGGAGAATCCCATTGGGAGAAGCTGCCTTGGAGGGCCCTGGGGGCAGTCCCAGGCCCAGGGGTCTTGGGGGGATAGAACGAGGCTGCACCAGCCCCTGGCTGCACCCTAGAGGTCCCTTCTCCGTCCTCATTCTCCTGGCCAGACCTCTTGCCCTAACCGGCTTTTATGCTCCTTTTAGCATAAAGAAGAGAGAGACTTGCCTGTTAAGATGGCAAAGTTATTGAGAGGAAAACAATTGGAGGAAGAGTGGTAGTTGGCACGGAAACTATAAAGCAGGGGCAGAAACTTTCAGGTGCTGGAGCAGAGCAGCAGACCGAGTGGCGAAGGCCGCAGGTAGGGGAGAGGGGACCCAGCCCAGGCCAGCCTGGAAGGCCCTCCACTTGATGCCCCACGGGGATCTGTGCACCCAGGAGCAGGAGGGCCGCCTGGTTGCTCCCAAGCCTCGGGGTGAGGTGCCTGGTTCCGGAGTGAGCCCGGGTCTTCTGTCCAGACCCCAGCACGGTTCAGAGCTAGCCATCAAAGAGCGCAGAGCAGCACAGAGGCTCCCTGCAGGTCTTTGCATGATGTCTTATTTCACTGTTCTAACACGCAGAAATGACTCGGCCCCGGACTGGACAGTTTATAAGGCAGCTTCCAGCATGTTGCCTCATGCAAGTGCTGTGATAATCCTGGGCAGGCAGTATTCATATTCTACAGAGTGGGGAGAGGAGGCCCTAAGAGGTTAAGGGGATTTGCCCTTGGTCCCACAGCCGAGCCCTCCCCCAGGTGGTGGGATTACAACCCCTAAAGTGCTCAACTCTCCCTGCATCCCTGTTGCTTTTTTTGTTTTTTGTTTTTTGATTTGTTTTGTTTTGAGTGAGTAGCTCTGCCTTGAGCTGTGTGCTCCCTATAGCCTTTAGACCTTTATCATCCTTCACTTTGGTAGTACTTCCTCTGGATCATTGCCATTTGCTTCCTGTGCAAACCTAGGGAAGTGGCTTCCCTCTGAGGCTTGACTTCGCTATCTGTAAAATGGGCTTATAGTGTCTTCAGCCTTTAAAGGTCGTCACGAGAGACACTCTAGCCAAGCACTTGGCACGGTGCCCGGCACAGAGGCTACCCTCAGAAATCTCTGCTGGCTGCACCTGAACCTGGCAAGTACCCAGTGGGGTGAGCAGGGTGGCGCAATCTCCTGTATTTCAGAGAAGTTTCTTCCACTGTGAGAGGGTCTGATGAGTTCCTGCCTTTCTCGGGGAATTAGAGAGGTAGGTTAAGATCATGTCTGTGGAGTGTTTGGAAACCATTGAGGCTGGTTGGGGAGAGCGCTAGATTCTGCAGCCCAGCCTGAAAACTGGCCACCAGGGCCCCAGTGGGCACAGGACAACTCCGTCTACGTTGTCTCTGCCAGGAGTCCCTCCAGAGGGAGGGCGGAAGGGGATTTGGGGACCTGCTTAGTTAGTCCTGTGAGGCTCAGACCTGCTCGAGGTTTGGGTTTGCAATGAGCCCTTGGAATCCCACGTGGCCTCATGGGTCTGCTCCTGAGTTCAAGCCAGGCCTTCGATTTCTCTAGGGAGAGGTCAGTAAGCCAAATGTATTATGAACTGGCAGAAAGGCAGCATGCTGCATATGAAAGATAATGGGGGAAATTTATTGGAGGGCCTATGAATTACAGAATGAAAGCATCAAAACCTGTGCGGAAGAGAAATGAGTAAGTCCTGAGCTGTGACTTGTTTGGGCTGGGAGCAGAGGGCATTTGGCCCCATTCTGCCTCTGGTGCCGAGAGGCCCAGAGGTCTGGGGGCCCCTATGCGCTTTCATGTGTGTGGTGTTTCCCCAATTCACAACCATGACACCCTCACCCTCTTGATTGGCAGCAGCCATGTGATAGCACCGGGCCCGGCACTGGGTTTCTGATGTGAGCCAGGCAGGCAGGACCTGATCCTTGGGGAGGGCAGCATGCCAGGAGAGGCAAATGTGAGATGGATCACCACAATATAGATATCACTGCACAGCGCAGAGGGTTCCCTCGAGAAAAGGTGCAGGGCGCCAGGAGAAAACGGTGGGAGCAGGACTTTGTGGGGAAGCAGTGAGATTGGGGCGGCAAGGAAGGGTGAGCAGGAGTGGGCCAGGTGCCTCAAGGGAGTCAGGGTGGAGAAAGGAGCTGGAAAGAGTGGCCAAAGGCAAGGCCAGGGTGGCTGGGACATAGGGCTGCTTTGTGAAAAATCAGCCCGAGGAGGATTTGGGAGGATTTGTCAGTGGCCGTGGGTGTTTCCAAAGCTAGAGTCAGTGGTGACCTGGATTTGAGTAATGAGAGCAGGGAGAGGCGGACGGACTCACGTCTTTGGAGCTAGCGATAGCCTGCTTCGCAGAGAGGCTCAGAGTCTAGGAAGCCTACCTGTGTCCCCTGAGTGGCAACAGTGGGAGCAGAGACATGAAGGAGAGGAGTGGGGGGTGGGGGCTGGAGACCAGTGTAGCTGAGGAAGGGGCAGGTGTAGGCCGTGGCGAGAAGTGAGGTCAGGGGCCGGGGCGGCACCCGGTGACCACCCCTGAGGGCTGGGAGTAGAAGCCAAGCGCCGTGCCTCATTGCCACAGGACACCCTTTTATAAAATTATAAAATTACCCAATGACTGGAGAGGGAAACCGTTTGTGGCAGTAGTGGGTCACCATTAGGAGCCAGACTACGTGAGGTCGAGTCCTCTGTCTGCAACAATCACCTTTATGTGCCTGTAAAATGGGAGAATAATAGTGTCTGCCTCTTAAGGGCAGTGTACGGACTCACTGATTTAACACTGCTTGACAGAGAGTAAGCTCTGTTTTGGGGTTAGTAACTGGGTCCCATGTGAACTTGGGCACAGTCCCCTCTCTGGGCCTCGGTTTCTCCGGGCTGGTCTCTGCAAACACTTCAGGTGAAGATTTGCTCTAATCTCTGTGGTGCCGGCAAGAGTCCAGCTCCTGAGAGTGGCCAGAATACAGCGCCAAGCTGGCAGTGTCGCCTCAGAGGGGACTGTGTACCCCCCAGGCCTGTAAAGGGACACGAGGCCTACTGGAGCTGTAAGGGGATATTTTAATCAGCCCAGGACCTGATGATGTCACAGGCCGGGACAGAGAAGGCCAGTCGGGGAGCTGGGGAGGGAGGTGGAAGCCAGGGGCTTCTCTGAGACATGAGGACTGTGGGCAAACTTTGCTGTTCTCCATTCTTGAGCCTTCGTTTCTCTCATCTGTACCGTAAGACTCGGAATCCCTGCCCGCTTGCCACACACGAGGTGCCGAGAAAGGGACAGGAGACAGGCTGCAGTTTGGGAAGAGCTTGTGACATTGTTGGGGCCTGGAGTCCCAGAACCCACGTAGAGCCAGGGAGAGAGAGAGAGAGAAGATGGAGATGGGCCCAGTGTGTCCAGGGTGGACTCACTCACACCCTGGTTAAGAAGGCCGACTCCTCGGGATCCCTGGTGGCTCAGCGGTTTGGCGCCTGCCTTTGGCCCAGGGCGTGATCCTGGAGACCCGGGATCGAGTCCTGCGTCGGGCTCCCGGTGCATGGAGCCTGCTTCTCCCTCCTCCTGTGTCTCTGTGCCTCTCTCTCTCTCTCTCTCTCTCTGTCTATCATAAATAAATAAATAAATAAATAAATAAATAAATAAATAAATAAATCTATCTTAAAAAAAAAAAAAAAAGAAGAAGGCGGACTCCTGGGCTCTTCCCTGGCTGGCTCAAGCAGACTCATCCTGGCGGGCTTGGGCATCTGCATTTTAACTTGCTCTCCACAGGACTGAAGTGTTCTTGGTTCTGCACAATCCCCTTTGCTCCAGTGGGCACAGGGGCCCAGAGAGGGTGGGATGGCCAGTCCCAGTCACTCAGCAGACTGGCACCCTATGCCATTCAACCCTGGGGATCTAGAGAGGGATATAGCCCTCCCTATGGTGTTATTAGGGCCAAGGACTGTGTCCTATGGTTCTACAGCCCAATAGGGAGCAGCACCATGGCCCCTCCTGAGGGCTCCAGGCTGCTCTGTGGGCCCCGGGGCTGGTGAGACCTGGAAGGAACCTTCTGGGTCAGGGGAGATGTGGGCCTCAGTGGGAAGACAGGTCTGTGTGTGCATGAGAGCCCGTGTTAGGGGGCTGGCTGGGAGAGAGGGACAACAGGGGGATGTAAGAAACACAAGGGTAGAGAAAGCGGGTCTAGAAAGTTCTGAAGCCCTCTTGCAGCTTCTGAGGCAGAGGCTGCTGGGAAAAAGAGAGGGGCTGTGGGTCAGACAGGCTGCAGAGGGGCCTTTGTAACCCAGGTCCCCCTCTTCCCAGTGTCCTCTGGGCTTTCTAATAAACGTCAGCCAGAGGTCAGCCCCCACACCCTAACCTAGGCATTTTAGCCAAGAGGGATGTGGAGGTGGGGCTGGAGTTTGAGCTCTCCTACTGGCTCCTCCTGACTGTGGCTGTAATAGCTTCCTCTGCTCCTGGGAACTGAGGGAGGACCTGGGGACATCCAAGTGACCCTGGGCAAGTCCCAAGCCCTCTTAGCCCTGGGTCATGGGTGGGCTGACCACTGGAACCCTGATGGCCTTCCGCAGTTCCTAGTTGTGGGAAGGCCCTGTCACTGGTTGAGTTTCTTTTTCTTTTATTTTTTAAACATTTTATTTAAGATAGAATAAGCGAGAGAAGCAGGAACAGAGGGAGAGGAAGAAGCAGGACCCCAGGATCATGACCTGAGCCAAAGGCAGATGCTTAACCGACTGAGCCACTAGGCGTCCCACCTGTAGACTTTCTACAAGTGGAGGGGGCAGTTCGGTAGTGAGCTCCCCATCATCAAAGGTATTCCAGATGAGACTGGGTGAATTTTGCTTCCTTTTGGGCCTTTGCCTGTGGTCTTGGACCATCCCCCTTTCTCACACCATCTGTCTATGTTAATCATTAACAGGAGGAAAGCCCCACCTGTGAGAGGGGCCAGGACCAGTCAAGGGGACTGCTGATTTCTAGGACGCCCCTGAACTTGTTTTCCTTGGCCCCAAACTTTTAGCTACTTCCTGTTTGAACAGGCACAGAAATTCTAGGGCCCCAGCCCTTCCTCCTCCCTTTGGTGGAATTTCCAGACCAAATGCTGTTCCCAGGGTGGGGGCAGGGCCAGTATTGTTTTGCTCTCAAGGGTTGAGGGGTGACAGGGTACAGAAGCTGCACTTAACTCTGACCTGTGTGGCCCCGGGATACCAGCTCTGGGCTGGGTGGGGTCCCTGGGATGCCAGCTCTGGCCCAGCCTGACCCTCCTCTAACGCTGGCTGTGCTTCCCACTTAGGTTCCAGGCTGGGCTCAGAAGCTCTGAGTGCCAGTGCCCAAGGGCCCACCCGGGCCCACCTGCGTCGACTCTTTTTCAGGGAGGGGAGCTGGGGTGGCCTGGGGGCTACAAGTGGGAGGGGACTTGCTCAGAGACACACTGCAGACAAAAGGCTCGTATTCGTCCATCCATTTATTCTGTGCCAGCTCCAGGGTCGTCAGGACTTACGGCCTGGCCTCTGATGGTTCCGGGCTGCGATCTGAAAGGAGACTCTGTAGCGCGCTGTCTGCATGTCACATGGAGGAGAGCCTGGCCCAGAGAGGTGAAGTGACTTGCCTCTGATCCCATAGCTGCCCTTCTTGAGGAAAGAATAGGGGCTTTGAGCCCAGCTCCCTCTATTCACCTCATCCACCCAGCGGTAATGGGACGCCGGGCTTCTGTGCAATGGAGACTTGGCTGTAACAAGACAGGTGAGGCCCCTGCCCTTCCTACAGTTTAGGGGAAGACAACGAGTGAGCGAGTGAATACACAGATTTAGTTTTAGGAAGCAAGAGATTGAAGAAAATAAAAGAGGGGGATGGGACAAGTTGTGGGGATTGGGGCAGAGACTCTTGAGATAAGGTGGCCACCTTATCTGAGGGTGTGATACTTGAGCCAGGGCCTGAATGACAGAAGGAGCTGGCCATCTGAAGATCTGGCGTTAGTGTGTGAGCCAGCACAACACATGCAAAGGCCCTGGGGTGGGACCACACTTGGCATGCTCAAGGATTGGAAAGATATCCAAGTGAGTCTATGACTGTTTTATCCAGC
The DNA here is from genome assembly GCF_011100685.1 of Canis lupus familiaris. NCBI lineage: Eukaryota > Metazoa > Chordata > Mammalia > Carnivora > Canidae > Canis > Canis lupus. Next base: position 60,953,410 of record NC_049230.1, on the reverse strand, counting down.
GGTTTCCCAAGAAAGCTGCTAGAGAACTCCCAGATGTGTGAGGAAAGAAATAGCCCAGAGGGGCAGGTGTCGGTTTATACACAGGGGTTTCAATCCCTATGCTATTTGATCTTGTGTAACCTCACAAAGTGCAAGGACCATTAACCCACTCCAGGGTGGAGGAGCTGAACACACGGGGAGATGACAGCACTGATCTAGGGTCACAGAGCCAGGAGGTGCTGGTTCCTTACCCCAATCCTGTACTCGTTCAGCACCCCACTTACGTGGGAGCTCCCTAGGAGCTGGCTACTGAGCCTGTTCATCTGTCCTCCTCTGTGGGATCTGCAAGGATTGAGCAAGGCCCTTCCCGACCGGAACCCAGGCCAGTGCCAGCCATGAAGTGGTTCACAGATGACCAGGCAGGCCTGCTGGGAAGGGAGGGGGCTTTCTGACCTCACACTGGGACCATATGCCACCCCCTCTGGTTACCCAGTGGGTGTGGAGCTGTCTGGGCCCGTCAACTGGAAGGGGAGGAAGAAGCCCAGAGACCCGGAGCCTCAGCCCCAGGCCCGGGCCTGGAGAAGGAGGGGCAGGGGCCCACCTGGAGCTTGGCAGCATTTCTGGGTCAGGGCAGGGAGAGGAAGCACAGGGAGAGAGCTGCCTCAGGCCCGACCATCTGGGTTGGAGTGCTGGCTGCCGGGGTGGGGGTGAGGAGGGAGGGCTGGGCCTGGCCCGGGATTGGAGCCCTGAGCTTCCGGTGGCAGCCGGTCTGCAGTAAAGCCTGGGGGGACCTGTGGGCAGAAGATGGTGGGCGTTCTCGGGGCGGGGGGGGGGGGGGAGCGACCCAAGGAGTCAAAGGGGAAAGGGGGTCTTGGCCGTTCTGTCCACATCCTGAGGTGGCTGTGCCCCCAGCACTCGTGTGTGACGTCGCATGAGTCATGACCTGTCTTGGCCCCTCTCTTCTGTCTACAGGGAATGACTCTGCTCTACCCTGGCCATGTGGGGCAGTCGGACCCCTGATGATTGGGGAATTGATGCCAGATCGGGGCTTGTGATGAATTAGGTTGCATCCTCGGGGCAAGTGGGCAAGTGGCTGTTCTGTCTGTGGGGTTTCGGCTTCTCCGCTTCTATCACCTCCTCTGCAGGGTCCTTCTAGCTCCGACATTCCAGGATTTCCTGACAGACTGTTGACAAGTACGAAGGAACTACATCTTCCCTGGGCTTCTGGAAGATGGGAGGGAACACCCAAGACTGGGGGAAATTTCTCCATCCTGATGGAATCCTATGGAGGTGGGCTGGTCTCATCTCTATTTAGCATGTGGGAACCTGAGGCCCAGAGACATCAAGAGGCTTCCTCTAAGTCACACAGCACCCAAAGAAGCACAGTGACCCTGCTGACTGGCCTTCTGCCCCCGTTAGGGCCCTAGTGTCTCCCAAGGCTCACTCTCAGTCCACTTCAGGTGATTTTAGTTAGAAACTATGCTCCCCAAGGATCTCTGTGTGTGTGTGTGTGTTCAAATATCCACACTTGCCCAGTCCCGCAGGTCCACCTATGTTGAGCGGGGCAGAGCCATCTAAAACCTGGGATCAGTATGGCCCTGACGGAGCCACTTTCTGTGAAGGATGTCAATAAGTTTATTGATGACTTTCGGGAGGAAGACTGAGGGGGAGTGGAGGTGGCAGACACCTGGCTGGGCCTCCAGTGTGACCTGGCAGGGCTTGTTTGCACCTTCCACCATGTGGGGAGAGCCCCCACGGTAGGATGAGGTCCTGCTCCTGGTCTAACCTTGCTTCTGGACGCACACCAGATGCTGGAAGCCGTCACAGGCCACCTCTCCAGGCCAAGGCCCATGACCCCAACCACTGGCGCCCTCCATGGCGCCCCCACCCACACCCCTGCCCAGGGCTTCAGCCAGTCCAAGGTTGAGGATGGCCTGGGAGGCGGATGTGTGCAGGGCTGCCTGGCTGGGGACTTCCCCTGGTCACAGCTGCCTACTCTGGTCCCGACAGGAAATCTGACAGGTCTGAGCCCTCCAGACACCCATTGTGTGGGGCTGGCATGGGTTCCAGTGTTTCCCCGGTCAGGACTCCTAACCCCCCCTCACCTTCTCCTGTTCCTTGTCAAAGCTGGCTTTTCTGGAAAGTTCCAGGCTGTTGCCCCTCCTCCATCTCTGCATTAAGTCCTGCTCAAGCTTAAGAACTTTGCTTTTTCCAGCTTGCCTGGGTTCAAATCCTGATTCCTAGTGCAAGCTGCATAACAGGGAACTCGCTTACCCTCTCCGTGCCACCACTATTTTCTATAAAATGAAGGTGATAACTATCGGCCTCTTAAGATTATTGTGAAATTTAATGGGATACTGTGCATCGCGTGCTGAAGATTGGGTCTAGCACACAGTAAATGCTGGTCACCCAGTGGGTCACCCAGCGTATCATTAATAAATCCAAACTTCATCAGACAAATCTTTCCAGGCCAATCTTAGAGCCCGCCTCTGTGGAAAGTCGTGGACTTCTGTGATCCCCTCCGGGTGTGAGCATCTATCTGTCCTTCCTGGATGGAATCTAATGCTAGATGAATGCTTCTTCTTGCTCTTGTTTTCCTCTCGCACAAAATGACCCCACAGTAAAGGCCATGCCATTCTGCCTTGTGCTCACCTCTGTCCTAACGCTGGAGGAAAAATTGTCCTTGATGGGCAATTTAAGACTTCTCAGGGGTAATTGTGACAATATGCATTTTGGTTTCTCCCTCACTGACTTTAAACCTAACACCCCAGGAGGCTGGGAGACTGTACCAGGCTGGCCCCCTAACCCTGCACTGGTGCCCCTCCTGACCTATCCCCTCCCCTGGGGCCGGGCCTGTGCTTTACCTGGATTTACGGTCCAGCTCTAAGGCCTCCCACCCTCTCTTCCCAGCAGGGCGTAATTCTTCTGACACCTACATGCAGATGGTTCTCTGCCTAGGGATAGATTCTTTGGGTCCATTTCTCCTTGGTCTTCTCCTGTGTCCTCATGATACAACTCAACTCCTGGGGTGTGATGGGGGTGGGGAGGGTCTCTCAATGGGGCTCAGATTGCTTTAATGGGGTGATGTTTGTGCTGGGTCCTGAGGGATAAGGAGGAGTTCGCCAGATGCAGAAGGAAGAGCTTCATGACAGCCACCTCACCAACAGGGCAACAAGGTGGGAATGAGCAGGGAGCCTCTGGGGAGCAGATAGATAAGGGGCTGGCCTCAGCAGGGTTGCAAGGGATGTGGCTGCTTTAAGATAGAGTCCCCCCCCCCCCCAGAACTTTCTGAGTTCACTTTTGGAGGCTTTTAAGGGCAGGTGAAAGTGGTGGGGGGTCAGATGTGATTTAGCCATCCTGTCCCCTACCTGCACTTACTAACCATGCAGATTCCCAGGCCCCATCTGGAACAATGGGATCAAGCGTCTTGGGGGAACTCAGAAATATATGTGTTTAATGGCCTGGGTGATCTGGAGACTCAGGGATGTGGAAGCAGCAGCCTTGACCCCAACCCAAAGCTGCAGGTTGGGGAGGTGAGAGCTATTCAGGAGTCCCTCTGCAGTCAAGAGAGAAGTGGAAGAACAGACCACCGGACAGACTGCCAGCCATGCGGGGCCGCAGCTCACAGCTCACAGATCAGAGTAATGGCAGAGGGCTTCCCCTTGTGGGGGACATCACAGGAAATGGTGGTGGGGAGGGTGTTTTCAAGGGCCCGCCTCGCCTCTAATCTAGGTGGCCTCCAGAAAGAAGGCTGCTCCTGTTTAAAGGGAGGGAGCCGCAGGGGCAGTGAAGAGGGGGTGAGTGGCTTGCTCCACAGCGGGATTGATTCCAGATGCTCTGCCAGGGTGTGCACGGAGCAGCCTTTGTCTGCCTGCGGCCCTGGGGGTCCTGGGACAGGAGAAGGAGCAGGGAGCTCAGGCCCCCTGTCTTCTAGCTCCTGCCCTGCACCCCCGACGTGCTGTACCCCAGCTGGTTCCTCCTCCGGACCCTCCTGAGGCTTGTGGAAATGTTCAGCTTGGGTATCGGGACCGGTTGGCAATGTCCACCCCATCCCAAGGGTGGGAACGCAGATGCTTCTTCGTCTTCAATAACTGACCCTCCCTCCACAAAGTCAGTAGGTTGGGGTCCATGGCTTCTCCTTGTAGGCAGGGGAAACCGAGGCACTTGAAAGAACTTGAGAAGCCCGAGCATAAACAGATAGACTATTCCAGACCTTTGGAGCCCAGCTGTATTTAGGATGAGGTTCTGAGCTCCTGGTTACTTCTCTCCTCCCTCTACATACATACAACCAAATCTGCCAGTTGGGAGTGCCAGGTCCAGACCACTTGTCTCAGCCACTGACACCCTGTTGGCAGGGAATGTCTCGTCCCCTCAAGGGAAGGCCAGAAGCTAGCTTATTGGGGCACTCCTGCTTTGGGGAGGAAACTGGGTCTGATGAACTCCAGGCTCTGGTGACAGGACTGTTGCCCCCACCCTGAGCTGGACTTCCAGGGAGCCTTCTACCCACCAGCACCGAAGGGCCAGGCAGCAGGGGCCCACCTGAGAGAGGAGGCTGGGCCAGGCAGGCTACCTGCTGAGAAGGCCCACAGCTGGCCTAGGACTGAGGGACTGGGTACTTCCCCTCCCCCCACCCCCCTCTGTACTTGCGGGGGAGGCTCCTGGGCAGTGTTTGCTTTTGGGAATGTGCTAGAGCAACAGCTTCACCCAAAGGAGGCTCACAGAGTCCTTGCAGGCCTTGTGGTTTTCCATCTGCCCCAGAGACTCACCGTGGGGAGAGGGGCCAGTGGGCTTCTTCCGACAACCCAGGTCTGGTTTGGAGGCGCAATCCTCCTCTTGCCCCTCCCCACTGGCCGGGGAAGGCGCCTGGCTTCCAGCTGGGATCCAGGCTTCCCCCAGGCCTGGGGGCCCTCCCCCGAGCCAGGGAGCCAGGGAGGGGGGCCTCTGTGAGGTGCAAAACCCGGGCTGGAGTTCTGCCGAGACTGCTCCGCCCCCACCCCCCCAGGGCCCCACCTTCCCAGCTGTTCTAGAGAACTTCCAGATCATCTTGGCACCCGCAGCGGACTCTCCCTCAAGCACACCTGTAAGGCCCCGCCTGTGTTGGGAGCTGCGGGCTGAGACCACTTGCCTCTGCCATTTCTGTGTGACTGAGGCCAATCAGCATTCCTTGTCAGGGCCTCAGTTTCCCCTTCTGTACTTGAGAGAATGAAGCTCAGTTGTTTGAATAATTTGCGAGATAAATGCTGTTCCGGATCACACAGGAGGAGGGGGAGAGAGACCACCGAGGGCCAGGATGGTCAGGGAAGGCTAGAGGATTCGGGCCCTAGAAGGATGGCCTTTGGCAGGGCAGACCCTTCTGGGAGTAGGGCAAAGAGGGGTGACAAGGAGGGGAAGCAAGTGAGGCTGGGGAAGGGTTGGGCGGAATGGTCAGAGCCTCGAGGGCCAAGGCTCGTTGCCTGGACGTGGGGGGCCGTGGAAGGTTCTGACCTGGGGAGTGCGTGACTTCTGCAGCAGGAGGCAGTGGAGGGAGTCACCTGTGTGCTCTCGGCCTCTGTTCCCATCTCCTCGGGGGGCGCCCGGGATGTGCTGTGACTGCCCAGCGGGGGGAGACCCAGCGCCCCGGCCTTGTTCGTGGGGGGCCGATGTCTGGATCCGGCGGAGCCTGTGCGAGGGTGTGTTGGCTCCTCGGCCTTCCCTGCGCCAGAGCCACAGCTGGGCTTGTGACGTGCAAGTAATGCGTGCATCGAGCGGGACAATATTCCTTCATCCATTCCTTTACTTATTAAAGATTCCGTTTATTTATTCGCACACGCGCGGGGAGGCGGAGGCCCGGGCAGGGGGCACGCAGCTCCCCGCAGGGGGCGCGACGCCGGACGCGGGGCTCGATCCGGGCTCCAGGGTCACGCCCCGGGCTGCGGGCGGCGCCAACCGCTGCGCCACCCGGCCTGGGGCGTCTCCGGGCCCGTCGGGGGCGGGGCCGCGCGGGTGTGTTCGCGGGTCCGCGGCGGGTCCGCCTGGCCCCTTCCTTGGCGGCCGCCGCGCGCCGTCCACCCCCGCGGGGCTCCCGGGCTCCCCGGGCCGCGACTCCAGGACTCCAGGCCGGGACTTGCCCGCGTCCTCGCTGGGGCCGGGGCCCGGGGCCGCGGGCGGGGGCGGAGTCCGGGCGGCTCGCGGGCGGCGGCCGAGGGGTCCCGGGGAGCCCAGGCCCGGCCGGGCCCGGCGGGCGGCAGCATGTCCGCGGGCGGCGGCGCCAGCGCCAGGAAGAGCCCCGGGAGGCCCTCGTACTACTACCGGCTGCTGCGGCGGCCCCGGCTGCAGCGACAGAGGAGCCGCTCCCGCAGCCGGACCCGGCCCGCCAGGGGTAGGCGCCGCCCGAGCCCCGACCCGCCCCGCCCGCCCCGCCCGCCCCGCCGCGGCCTCCTGCCCCGGGCCCGGGCCCAGCCTCGGCTCGAGCGCGCGCAGGGGAAGCGGCAGGTCGAGGCTCCCCCTCCCTCTCTCGGACGCCGCCCTCCGCCCCCTGTCCCCGGGCACCGAGCAGCCTGACCAGGGTCTGGGCCTTCGCTCGGCGGCCTTGGGGGCCTCAACCTCTCAGCTTAGGGTGTGCGGGGCGGGGGGTCCCTCCCAGAGCCCCACACCCCCCCCCCCCCCGGGGGCTTCGCGCACTTCCCAGCCCCGTGGTGGAGGGACAGGCGGCTGGACTGCAGAGTGTCCGGTCCCAGGAGCCCTTGGCCCCAGAGGGGCTGCGCTCTTAGACCTGCCGGACCCCTCCAGGAGGAGAGCGGAGAGCGGTGGGCCCACCTCCTTTGAAAAGTTTCTGTCTCTCAAGCCGGGAGGCGGGACAGGGAAGAGGGGAAATGGGAGTAGGGTTTTCTTTTTTCCAGCAACAGGATCCTCAGTGGGAAGCCCACGTGATCCAAGACGCTGCCCTCTGGGCCCGGTGGCCTGGTGGGCCCGGTGGGGGCCAGGACTTCCTTCCGAGGTTGGGTGGAATGGAGTTCAGGGAGGGGGCGCCCTGGGAGGAGGAGCCCAGAAGAAGGGGTCCTGGGGGCCAGCGTCCCTGTCAAAGGCTCAGGACCCCCGAAGTGCTCACGGGTGGTGGATGACTGGGACGAGGGCGGTTGGCAGGGCTCAGCAGGATCTGGGCTGAGTCGATTATTTTGGGAAAAGGGGAAGGCTGGTCCTAGTGCGGAGGTCCGTCAGGCAGGGCTTGGAGCAGATCTGGGCTTGGAATCAGGCAGACCTGGGGTCAGATCCCCACCTGCCCAGGTGCTTGCTGGTTGTGTGGTTTGGGCCTTTCGGCGATGCCCTGGAACCTTAGTTTTATTAGCAGCTTGAGGGTAAGTCAGGCAGCACGCATTCATTTGCTCCCCCCCCAGAATGGGGAAGACTTTTCCCACAATCAGAGCTGAAGAACAATGTACAAAGCTTCCTCAGGAAGTAGTGAGTTCCTGAAGTGGTAAGTTCCCCATGTGTGGATGGTTCAAGCTGAGACTGGAAAGTGCGCACAGGTGTGTGCTGAGAGCTCAGCCCTCAAGGGTCTCTTGAGGCCTGTGGCCCACCTCCCCTTGCCACCTTCCTTGAAGTGGCCTCTGGCTATTCCCCCACACTCTGCCCCCCCATCCAGGTTTGGCCTGAAAGGCGGGGGATCTGGGTTCAAGCACTGAGACTTTGGGCAAGCCACTTCTCTTTTCTGAGCCTCAGTTTCTTGAGCTGTCGAGGGGGCTAGCAGGACTCATAGGACTCATGAGGACCTGTGTTCATGCTGTGAGAAATGGGTGTTGTACAGATGCCCAGTAATGCTCAGGGCACCCCGAGGCTTCCACCCCTCCCCTGTCCTTGCAGTTGCCCAGCATGACCTCCTTTGCACCTTGATGCCATTCTGCAGGCGCCCCTGCTCCATGTCCTGGCCTTGAAGGAGTTCAAAGCCTGCAGGGCAGGGCAGGGCAGGGGTGGGGGGTGGGGAGCGGAGACTGAACAGAAATTACATCTGGGGAAATTAGGGACGGCTTCACAGAGGAAGTGGCATTTGGACAAGGCGTCACAAGGTGGCTACGATTTCCCTCAGCTCAGGGAGTGATTGAGTCAGATGTGTGTTAAAGCCCCAGCTCTGCACTAAACTATCCTTTGGCCGGTTACTTCTCTTTGGCCTAGTCTGGTAAGCAGGTGTAGGTGACAGCAGGGTCCTTTGAGAATGAGAGCAAGTACACGGGAAGCTAGAAGCCACTTGGGTCACAGTTGAGTGTGAGCTGTTGGTGTTCTTATTCTAGAGAGAGGAACAGCTCATGGGAAGACAGGGAGAAGGAACATGTCTTGGGTGCTGTGGACAGAGTTGATCCTGGGGTGGAGGAAGAGGAGGGTTTGGGAGGGCGATAGTGGGGAGCAGTAGTTTGGGCTGGAGAAAGGGCCTGGAGCGATGGGGAGGCATGGATGGGTGAGGGGTGGAGGCTCGGGGCTCCTTGCCCACCTAGAGCAGCCATGGACCTTCCCTTCCATGGAACCCCAGGTCCCTGCCTCTGCCCCCAGGGCCACCCCTCCTCCTGAGGCCGGCACCCCAACCCAGGTGGTAACTCATGTGGGGGGAGCTGCCCTGTGGCCCTTGAGCCAGTCCTTTCTGACCTCAGGCTGCACAGTCTCACCATCTTCAAGAGGGCTTGTCCCCACAGTGGTGACATCAGACCCCAGAAGATGGGGTGATATCCAGCACCCCAGCCCCGATCACCCATACCCATCACTCCACACCTGTTCTGGCCTCTGCCACTAGCAAGGAAGGATAGTGACTGAGAGCTCCCGGGGGGTGTGTATGTTAAGGAACAGAAAGGTGCAGGGAAGAGTTGGCTGCGGGCAGGTTCACGCCTGGCCTGGTCTTGGGAAGGATGGCGGTGGCCAGGCTGCCACCTCTGAGCAAGCCCCCTGCCCACTGTCGCCACTGCCACCTAGAGTGGTAGTGGCGAGGAGGGGGGTCTCACTCTGGACTTGAGAGCAGGACTTTGTCCTTGGTGGGCCTACAAGTGACTGACAGTGACCACAGCATGTCCCCCCACCCCCCCAGCTTTGAGCAAAGTAGGGCACTCAGTAGAGCTCTTCCTTCTCTAGGCCCTGATCTTCCAATCTGAGGAATGGGCAGAGTGAGACCTGCAGGTGATGGTGACCAGAGGCAGGGTGGAGACCGGAAACTCTAGATGGCAAGGGTCATCTGGCCATTTCACATTGGGCTTTGTGGCTCTAAGTCCACGGGATGGTTAGGTATGGCACATGGATATGAGGGGGTCCTGTTGCCAGTAGAGTGTCACCAGCCAGGGTGCCTTCCTGCCTACCCCTTCCATCCCAGGTCAAGAAAAGTTTTGTCTGTGTTTGTGACCTATTTGTCCCCCCCAGGGCTGCTGGGGGGAGATATGCAAGTTTTCCCCTCACTCCAGACAAAGTCTGGCCCATCTACCAACTAGCAAACATGTCCGGATCACCTGCTATGTGCTGGACTCCAGCCTGGGTGCCCGGGGATGGATGGTGTGTGCTCCCAGCCCTCAGCAAGCCCCCAGATGGCTGAGGAGGCCAGTTTGTTGAGGTTCACTGGGGCACGGAGCCCTTTTGGAGATCAGAGCAGTGGTTAGTAGAAGACAGGCTCTACCCCCAGCTCAGCAACAAGCTGGTTGTGTGACTCCGGGCACCTCCCAGGGCCTCGGTCTCCCCCTTTGCCAAGCTGGGCCAATCCTGCCCTGCTGCCTGAGGTGTTGAGAGACCTGGAATGTTCACATGCATACTTTTCTTCATGTCTTCATCCGAGTTTTTCCGGGGGCTAAGCCTAGACTGGGTGGGTACTTTCTCCTGAGATGGCTAATCCCTGCTCCACATCCATGAGTAGTCTCACTGCATGGCCCTGTGTGTTGGCTGCTGTGTGTCTCCCCTCTCCCTGGGCCCCGTTCCTTTCAGGGTGTGCTGGGGTCTGTCCGAGGGGCCTCTGGAGGGGTTTCCCAGGAACACCCCAGCACACTTGGAGGAACACAGCAAGAGGGCCTCACAGAGGTGCCCAGGAATCCTGGGGCTGACCTCCTGAGGTCATGGCCCCCTTCTGTGCCTAGACCATGGCAGCTGAGTGATCTAACCCCTGGGGTCCAGATGGGGACACTGAGGCACAGAAGTACTTTCATTGAACTAGGTGTGGGACCCAGGGCTGCTGGCTTCCAGGAAGATGGTGACAGGGTTGGGGAGGGCGCTGGTTTGACACAGCTGCTTCCCAGTTGGGAGTGATGGCTGGAGAAGGGCCTGTGTGCCACCGTAGTGCGGGGCAGGGGCTGGACCATTCCATATAGATCCTGGCTTCACTGAGATGCCTCTGCGGATGACGGCTGGTTGTGTCTTTTGTCCTTTCACCCTTTATCCTTCAAATGTACCCCCAAGGGCCCAAGGCCCGACTCTCTGCCCCCAACTTGGATACAAATGTAAAATTGTACATTTATCCTTTTCTGCCTCATCTCTTCCTCTGTTCCTCCTGAGTCCCAATCCCTCTTTTGGGGCTTGATCCCAGCTTCTGCCCTTACATACTCCAGGAGCTGGAGGCTCACTCCCTTACATGGCATGTAATGAAGTTAAAATGGCTTTCGTTTGTTGAGTGCTTTCTCAGTGCCCAGCAGGGAGCTTAATTTTGTACTTGCCTCATCTCATTTAATGCTCATAACAACCTTGTGAGATGGATACTGGCATTATCCTCATTTTATGGGGGAGGAACCTGCAGTCCAAAGAGTGGGAGCCTCATCCAGCTTCACACGGTTCAGAAAGGTAGAGCCCAGTTCTGCAAAACTCCAGATCCCAGGCTTATAAATGTACCATGCTGCTATTTTGTTGGCAGGCAGATCTTTCTGAGGTCAGGCCTTGGCTTCAATAAGGCCTCCTCCTTCTTTTACATAGTCAATGACTCCACCAAATGTTCTTGGCCATCATCTCCCCAAATTCTAGCCATAACTTGGGAGGGGGGCAGAGGAATGACTCTGGCACAGTTGGCATCTATGAGGGAGGGGCTCAGTCTTCCTACTTGGCTCTTCTGCTTGCCTGGGACCACTCAGATGGTCCTTTAGGTCTGGTCTCACCCCCCAACCCCAGTCCTGTATCCTGCTCTCATTTGTGTTCTGCCAACCATGTGCTTTCCCTGGGAAGGTCACAGGGCACTGCCTCTTCACCAAGTCTCTTTGCGCTAAGGGTTCAGGGCCCTGGTATGAGGTGTCTGAAGATGGGCAGACAGCTTGAGGCCAGAAGTCCCAGGTAATCTGCTGGAATGTCAGCCTCTTAGCCTTTGTGTTCCTGGCTCATCCAGATTACCTCTCATAGCAAGGAAGATAGTGCCTGAATGTGTGCCAGGCCTGCACCAAGAGCTTTGCCTGAGCATGTCATATCTTATTTTGACCCCTCAACCCTCCTAGGAGGTAGGGGTCGTTACTGTCACTTCCCTTTGCCCAGTTAGGAAACTGAGCTTGCAGTTGTGAGGTAATGGGCCATGAGAAACGAGGTTTGAACCTGGGCCCCTTACACTAGAATGGTGCCCAGGAGCCCAGCGTCTCCTCTTTCCTGTGGCTGGTGAGATGTGGAGACACTAGAATGCCCTCTTGAGCACGGCAGGTCAGGCCCGAAGCTCTGTCTCTGCCCTGCTGCAGCCTGTGCTCACCGGAACCTGGTGGCATGGGAGGGCCGGAGCCTGTTGCTCAGTGGCGATTGCTGCCGGGCCAGGCCAGAGGGCCTCTTGTACCACCAGCACCAGGGGGCTAGCTGTTTCCCTTGACAGCTGGGGAAACCGAGGCCCGCAGAGCCAAGGCCATTTGCTCAGGGTTATGTAGAGAAGTTAATGAGTGAGCCAGGTCCAGAATCCGGACTCCTGTGTTGTATTTCCAAGTGGGTCTTGTTCGTTGCTTTTCTTAAGGGTAGTGCAGATAGGGAAACTGAGGCAGCCAGGGTCTTCAAGCTGGGTCTTCTGGGGGGAGGGAACAGGGGATGGGCTCTTGTGTAACTTGACACTAATGCGCTCACATCCCATATGTGTTTTGCTTAGAGATAACATGAAGCCTTTTGACTGTTCTTTTTTTTTTTTTTTTTTTACTGTTCTTAAGAGCAATGGCTGTGTTACTTCCCTTGCACCTTCCTCTTGAGGCCACTTGTTTTAAATGTCAGGAAAGGGAGAGTATTTCCTGCTCAGGAACATTTGGAGCTTGCCTGCGGAGAGCTGAAGTTGTTTTGTTTTCTGTTGAGTGGGAATTTGGGCAGTGAGTGCCCGGCCCGCCCAGCATCCCCCAGCACCCTGTAACCCCCACCGTTCTCCTGGCAAGTTTGTGTTTGACAGTTGCTGGGAGGAGGGATTTGAGAATGAGCGGGCGAGATGCCATGCCAAGTGGCAGGGTGGTTATCGCATGGAGTGGCAGGGTTATTTTTAGCCATCCTGATCCAGCAAAGGCATTTCAGCATTTGTTCAATATTTAATTATCCATCTGAAATTGGCCCACGTGGCCTTGAGTTTGGAAGCGGCTCTCTGTGCTGTGATTTCCTCTGACTGAATAAATAAGGAAGCAAGGGGAATCTCATAGCCCTCCATATAATGATAATGAGAAAAAAAAAAAAAAAAAAGCCCAGTAGCCTGTGTACTCAGAAAAGACTGACTTGGTTCTGCCATCTAGACAGACCCACCTGTACGTTAGCGGAGAAGATGAGCTGCCTGAGGATGCCCATCATGCCTTTGCAAAGGCAGCCGTTCTTGGTCTGTGAATCCCAGATTCCGCAGCTGCCTGGGTTTGATTTGGGATGGGCTTTCCCCACTTTACCCGGTTCCTATGTTGACTTTGACAGCTGCTGGGTAACTGAGAGGTGGTTTGGAGATTTTGCTTTTATTTTATTTATTTTATTTATTTTAAGAGTTTATTTATTTATTCATGAGAGACACAAAGGGGGGGGGTGGTGAGAGAGAGAGAGAGAGAGACAGAGACAGAGAGAGGCAGAGACACAGGCAGAGGGAGAAGCAGGCTCCATGCAGGGAGCCTGATGTGGGACTCGATCCCCGGTCTCCAGGATCACACCCTGGGCTGAAGGCCAGCGCTAAACCGCTGAGCCCCCCGGGCTGCCCCATTTTTTAGAAGTCTTGTTAGCTTTTATTTCCCTCCTCTCTTCTCCCTGACAGACAAGAGAGCACTTTCAGCATCTGGGCCATGTTTTTTCTTTTTTCTTGGACCTCAGAGGTGATGAGTTGACATGGCTGTGAAATAAAAAAGGCAGGGAGGATGGGGAGGAAAATCTGGGGCTGTGAAGCTCTGTCCCTTCCCCTAAGCTCCTGATGGATGAGGGAGCAGAGGGGAGAAGAAAGAGACAGGCCAGAGGAGCCGGGCAGCCAGGGGCGATGCTCCTTCTTGCTGTCCCTCTTGAAGTGGAGGGGTTTGTAGAGGTTGGTTAGAGATAGTCTTAAGAGAAAAAATGGGTTCCTATCCATTTATACTTCCATTCTGGGGACTGAATCTGGCTTAGGAGTATGGCCAGGGCAGGAGTCCTGACTGCATCATATATATATATTTTTAAGTATATATTTTAAAGATTATTTATTTATTTATTTATTTATTTATTTATTTATTTATTTATTTGAGAGAGAGAGGCAGAGGGAGAAGCAGGCTTCATGCAGGGAGCCTGACATGGGTTTCTATCCCGGGTCTCCAGGATCCCGCCCTGGGTGGAAGGCGGCGCTAAACCGCTAAGCCACGGGGGCTGCCCCCTGACTGCATCATAAATGCTCTGTGATCTCAGACAAGTCAACGTCTCTGGGCTTAGAAGCACTTCTAGCAAATAGGTGTGACACAGCATAGCGTATTCTTATAGGCTGGGTGAATTGTCATTACCTGTTTATTCAAAGTCTGAGGGGTCAATTGCACCTCTCTTAGTGCTGATCTAGAAATAAAATGTGGTGCCAATGGGGATTGGAACCATCCATATGAATCTTTGGCATCCCTTCCTCCAGAGGCTGCTACAAGTGTCACTTGTACTTGTTCAGAGTAGCAGAGCTTTAGTGAGCCTCCTACTGTTTGCAAACCTTGTGCCAGGGGCTGCTGTGGAGGAAGTCCCTACTCTCAGGGAGCTGATCCTGGAGGAAGGTCTCCTGGAATCAGATTAGCAGATGATGTGACTAGAAAGTTGGTAAGGACCTTGAATGGTGAGCCAAGAGGTTGGCACTCCCACTAGCAAGCCACAGAGAATCAAAGGAAAGATTTTGTAAATGATGGTAATTCTAACAACAACTTCCACTGTGTCAGGGGCTCTACTAAGTCTTTTAAATGCATCATTTTTTAAAATCCTCATTCTCTCAGTTACTCTGATCTGCTTCATTTTGCAGATGGGAAAACTGAGTCTATAATTGGTTAAGTACTTGCTCGGCATTACCCAGCTACTGAGCGTCAGAGTGCAGGATGTTTAACCTTCACTTTGCTTACGAGAGCTGTGATTTGGGAATATGATTCTTAGCAGCCAGCAAGCTAGATTGGTATGGTATAGGGAGAGAGTGGGGGAACCTGGCACTCAGGAGAGAGAAACCCAGCAAGAAGGTGGTGGGATAAGGCCTTTGGAAAGACCTAGGCAAGTGGGAGCACTTGGAGTGGGTTGGGAACCAGCAGAGCTGTGGGCATGGCTGACAAGTCTACTCTGGCTCTTGATGCTTCAGATGGTGGTAGGCATGGGGTGGGGGGCTGGGTGGGAGTTGGGTGGAGGAGGGTTGCAGATCCACACAGTTGGAAAAGTTGGGTGGGAGCAGAGGTCCAAGAGAAGCTTGGGTTTCCCATGAACTGTCTCTGCAGTCACACATCACTAGTGTCTAGGAACCTGATCCAAGTGCCCTCCAGCAGCAACAGCAGCAGCAGCAGCAGCCTCTGAGTTGTCCTAGGATGGCACTCTAAGCTTCAGAGAACCCAGCCTGTGGCCCCCTGCCCCACCCCCACAGACAGTGCTGGGGCTGGGGGCCTGGGAAGCCCCTCCCAGAGACATTAGGGAAGAAGTTTCTGGGTTACTAGTGGTCTCCAGGGAAGACCTTTTTAAAAAAGGTCTCCTCCTTAAAAAAAAAAAAAAAAAGAATGTTTGCATCAGTGTTTCTCCTCCTCCCCCAACACCCAGGTTTACAAAAGCAATAAATAACCATATTAGAAGAGAAGAAAATAAAAAATCACCTTTAATCCCAGCACCCAGTGATAAAGTTCTGGGAACAATTGGGGGTTACTTCCAGGTTTTTTCCTGTTCTTGCATTTTTAAAAAATTTTAAAATATTTGAAAGTATATATAAAAAGCATAGGAAACAAAATTGCAGACAGCCCTGCACTCACTTCTAGGATTTAGCAAATGTTAATATCGTCCTATTTGCTTCTCCCCTTTTCTTTTTCTCTTTCTTCCCTAGAAATGAAATGATTCAGGTACAGGATGGGCCAGCAAAGCACAGGTCATAGGCCAAACCCAGCCCACCACCTGTTTCTGCGCGACCTGTGAGCTAAGAATAGCTCTTACATTTGTCAGTGGTTTAGACAAAAATCAAAAGAAGAATGATGTTTTATAATGTAAAAATTCTATGAAATTCAAATCTCTGCATCCATAAGTAAAGTTTATTGGAACTCAGCCGTGCTTATTCATTTACATATTGTCTGTGGCTGTTTTCATGCTACTTTGGCAGAAGTTGGATAGTCCTGAGAAACCTAAAATATTTGCTTCCTAGCCCTTTATTTTTTTAAAAGATTTTATTTTATTTTATTTTTCTTAAGATTTTATTTATTTATTCATGACAGACACGGAAAGAGAGAGGCAGAGACACAGGAAGAGGGAGAAGCAGGCTCCATGCAGGGACTTGATCCCCTGTCTCCAGGATCACACTCCCGGCTGAAGGAGGCGCTAAACTGCTGGGCTGCCCTTCCCTAGCCCTTTAAAGGACAAATTTGCTGACCTGTGGGGCCTGTCCTCTCCCCAGGGATAGCCAGCACCCTGAAGGCAGGGTGTGTCCGGGCCACCTGTGCTTTTATGCTTTCGCTGCATATGCAAATGTTTCAAACGGGTAAGATGGCATTATCTGAGAAAATGGATGGGTATGGGGGAACTGCATAGAGCAGAGATGAGCAACACACGCCTGCACCTGGGGACCACCTTACTTTCCTGAACACCAGGAGCACAGAATAAATGGCAGCCCTCTGCCAGCCCTGGAATAGGCCCTGCAGCTACAGAGCAGAGGGCTGGAGGGGGAACTGCGGGAATAGAAATGGAGAAGGTGACACTGCAGACCAAGTTCCTAGGAATCCTTAGAAAGCAAAGGAGGAAAGAGACTTGGGGACAGGAGAAGCCTTTAGGCCAGTTCGTGAGTCCTTGGAGTGAGCAAGAAATCCAGAGTTTTCTGGAAGGCTGGGAATTCTTTGAAAGTGAGGTGCATGTTGGGATGAGGAATGGGAAGCATAAATTGTGCAGGCAATTGTTAAGGGGCTTGAGTAGAGGTGCCTAAGGAAGAGCTGGTGACAGTGTCTACAGATGCTGGGAAGTTTGCAGGACTTACCTTGGATGCTCACAAGGCCAGCCAGGGGCAGGGAGCGGACCCCAGCACTGTGCTTTTGGAGAGGCCCCTCCACGGGATCCCAGGATCTAAGTGAGAGGAACACCTCTCCTTGGCCCTTCCCAACACCTTCCGAGTACCCGCAGCCTGACCCCTTCATGTCCCTCTGGAGAGTTGCTGTGCCCCCCTTGAATGCTCTGGGTGGGTGGTGATGGGTGCCCTGGACGTGCCCCTCTCCCAGCAGACCCACCCCCAGCAACAGTGGGCAACTTCCTGTGACTCTGAGCCACATCCAGAACTTAAAGACAGCTTGAACTCTGATTCTGATTCCATATGAGAGACAACAGACTGTCACAGTTCCATGGTCTCACAACTCGTACCTTTCCCCCACACCAGCATCATGGGAACGAAATGTACTACCACAGGAGGTCTCCCTCAGCTCTTTCTGCCTTGTTGCCTGGGCTGCAATGGGACTTGGAAATGGAGAGCCAGGCCAAGGGCAGGAAGGAAACTCCGCTTCCTGGTAGACTTGGGACCTTTTGTCCTCTCACTGCTCTCTGCAGAGGCTCCTTTACCACCACGGGACAACCCTGAGGTTCAGAGATGCTGGGGCCCAAATGCTGCCTTCTGCATTCCTAGGCATGTAGTCAGGGTTCTGAACCTGTTTCTTCCTGTTAAAGTTGGAGTTGATGTTTCCTACTTCGGGAAGCTGTCTTAGGATAAAAATACACAGATATGGCACAGTCACCATCCCCAGATCTGTTTCTCCACATTTCCTTGTGGTCCATTTTTTAAAAAGATTTTATTTATTTATTCATGAGAGACAGAGAGAGGCAGAGACATAGGTAGAGGGAGAAGCAGGCTCCCTGTAGGGAGCCTGTTGTGGGACTCGATCCCAGGACCCCGGGATCAGGCCCTGGGCTGAAGGCACTCAACCACTGAGTGCCTTGGTCAATTTTGATTACATGCAGGTTGTTCTAGTGCTATTTGTTTAAAACGACTTTCACACCGTCAATTTACTTTTGCACTTTTTTCCCAAAGTCAATTGACCGTATATGTGTGGTACTGTTTCTGCACGCTCTTCTGTTCCATTGGTCTGTGTCCTAATGCTTATACCACGCTGTCTTGATTGCTTTAGCTATATTTTAAGACTATAAAGTATGTCTTGAAACCAAGTAATGTAAGTCTCCC